>NC_084526.1:31467807-31727807 GCF_024500275.1 Phycodurus eques | reverse complement strand
TGGAAATGCTAGCGAGGCCAGTTGTGCAATTTCCATCCATTTTTCTTGCATACTTATTTAGAGCGATCGGATAATATGTTAAAAGAGGTTAGTTTCTGGAATTAATAGATTACCTTTCTTTTTTAGGGGGTAGATTGTTGTGGAGAAATCTTAATGTTGATGCCTATTGTGGGAGTGGCTCACCAAAGTGGTATTTTTTTTTCTTAACTCTTGCTCTTTCACTATGTTTATGCCTCGCTCACTTGTTCCAGGCCTTGGCGAGTATGAGTTTGAACACCCAGCCCATTTTGAACCTGGAGAGGTTCCAGGAAGGTCAGGAAATGCCCCTGCTTCCCCCTGGACGTGATAAAGCTTCACCATCATCCACGGAGTTCAACCCCCTCATTTATGGCAATGATGTTGATTCTGTGGATGTAGCCACCAGGCAAGCCTTTCGTTTAGTTTATGTTGATGTTATGTATTTGTTAATTTTCTCATCATCTATGCAGAGAGTTTAAGTCATGTACTAAATTTTGAAAGAAGGAGCAATAACGCATACTTTTTATATATTTTTTTAATTCAACAGGGTGGCCATGGTGCGGTTCTTCAACTCTCAAAATGTTCTCCATGGTTTTCAAATACATACACGGACCTTGCGCCTCTTCCCCCGTCCTGTGGTGGCTTTCCAGTCGTCGTCTTTTCTTGCGTCTCGGCCAAGACGATCTAGTTTTGCTGATAAGCTTTCCCACACCCAGGCAGTAGAGTTCTATGGAGAATGGGCTCTTCATCCCACTAATCTAGCGTTTCAGAGAATACATAATAGTAAGATGATCTTTACAAATTGATGGCTTGTTACTTTTTGTAGCTTTTCCTTGCATTAATAAAGAACATTCATAGTACACCCTGCATACTTTGCTTTCAGATGTTTTTGATCCATCCTTAATTGGTGATAAACCTAAGTGGTATGCTCACCAGCTCCAGCCAGTAGTTTACAGAGTTTTTGATGGGAGCTCCCAGCTGGTTGAGGCTATGGCAAGTCCATTTGAGGATGAGAGCAATGACTCTGAGCCCACTGACAGGCAAGGATGAACACAGTGTTGAAAATACATACAATTAGATTTACGTTAGTGTTCTAATTTAGAAGATAATGATGTATCTTTTCCCTAGTGGTAGTGACAGTGAGGCGTATGATGACTCCAGCTCATCCTATTCCTCACTTGGAGACCTTGTGAGTGAGATGATTCAAGGAGACATTCAGGGAGACACACCAAGTATGTTTTTAGGTTTATTCAAATTTATAAAACGTTCTCAATTTTGCATTGGAGAATCTTCTTCCTAAGTCATTTGTATATTACTGTTTCTACTTCCTAATTCGTTTTATGTTAATTAGAAGATTTTTTTTTTTTTTTTTTTTATAAATTTGTTTTATTGTTTGACCTTGATGCTTTAGGCCTACAACCGCATACTCATGCTGCCCTGGGAGATGCAAGCGAAGTGGAGTTCCCACAGTTCCAGGACTTAAGAGAAGAGGGTCCATCCGGTGGGGATGTTCCGGGAGAAACATTCGATGGGCAGCCCCTTCGCTCCAGCTCCAGCACGACTGCAAGCTCCAGTCCCAGCACAATCATCCAGGGAGTGAACCATGTATGTCATCAATGCCGTTGTTGTTAAATTGCTACTTATTTGTAAAAACCTTTTCCCACAGTAATAATGCTTGTTAAAGGTTTATCTTTATTTATCTATTGTTATGTTTTACACATTTTGCCATTTAATCAATTTTTGCGATTATTTTTTTAACAGGAACAAGGGGAAGCACCTGATAGTGAGGCATCAGCCGGTTCTGGCCTACAGAACCCAGTCCTAGAAGTCAGCAGCCAGCCGTCTCTCAGATCAGCAACTGAAACTGGCCTGGTGGACCAGGCTATAAAAAAACGAGAGTATGACAACCCCTATTTTGAGCCTCAGTATGGCTTCCCCTCTGAAGATGATCCTGATGCAGAAGAGCAAGTGGAGTCATACACCCCTCGATTCAACCAGAACCTCAATGGCAACAAGTGTGTTAAACTTGTTCATCACTTGAATGAACTATTTCTTCATTCAAATGGGCTCTCTGACCAACCATGTAATGTCAAAACCCAGCATGTCTAACTAGTTCTCCATTCATGGTGGTCTTGAATCTTTGGTGGTGTGATATTGTGATTTGTATTAGAGCTTTTAATATTTTCCTCGAACTGGGTGCAGTTGTTTGCACATTTTTAAAGAGTTTTAAAGAGCTTTTCATCTTTTGAAAGGGCACAGCGTCCTTCACGTCCCAGTAGTCTAAGGCTCCCTGGGGAGTCTGATGGAGAGGGTGACAGCTCACCAAACTCAACCATTTCCAACAGCAGTAATGATGGATTTGGGGGACTGATGTCTTTTGCAAGTAAGAATGTTTTAACATATCATTTAAACCATTTTCCTATGGAGTTGCATGAGAATGTTTTTTTAAAAAAGGCATGTCTTGGCCTTTTGATGCCTTAAATTCTGTCCTTAAACTGTTGTACTATTTTTTCACGCACTTGTTCACAAAGAGGTGAACCTCGCCCCATCTTTGCTTGTGAATGACTGAGCAATTCAGGAAAGCTCCTTTTATACCAAATCATGGCACCCACCTGTTCCCAATTAGCCTGTTCACCTGTGGGATGTTCCAAACAGGTGTTTGATAAGAATTCCTCAACTTTCTCAGTCTTTTTTGCCACCTGTCACAGCTTTTTTGGAACGTGTTGCAGCCATAAAATTCTAGGTTAATGATTATTAAATATAGGTCGAACATGATTTGCAAATCATTGTATTCTGTTTTTATTTAACACAGCGTCGCAACTTCATTGGAATTGGGGTTGTATTTCTTGATTCTTTTTTATTTTTTTTTATTTCGTGTGTGTATTTATACTTTGATTATAGCTTACACCAAACTCAAACCCAAAATGCACCATCTCTAGAAACTACAATATTATGTAGCAAACAATTTAAAAAAACAGTGAAACTGATTTTGAATGTAGAAAATTAGGCAGGAAATTGCCCTCTGAAAAGTATGGGTACTGAAATAAATGGCCTTTTCTACCATATTCTATTTTATTGAGATATACTTGTACATCTATCTATTATAGGTAATCTTTACAAGAATCATGGCACCAGTTTCAGTCTGTCCCATCTTGCGCTACCAAACAAAGCTGCAAGGGAGAAATCGACACCTTTCCCCAGTCTCAAAGGTATAGTATCCACCTCATTTCTTTATGCTTTGTCATTGCTTAAATCACATACTAAGAATGACAAAAGAATGATTTATGATGTATTATGTGCTTACAGTACAGCTATAGTATTAGTAGGCATTGCTTGTAACCTTGTGCATACATGAAAGTGGAGGTTTTTCAGCATTTAAATTACTGTTTTTGTCTGTTCTGCTTTTTTTTCACCTAATTTAATTTGCTTTTCTAAAAGAATATTTAAATTTTGATATTGAGGAGGAGCTGGACCAAGCAGGTCTGTAGAGATTCTGTTTTTATAGCCTGACTTTTTCCTCCCTCTGATTGCTAAAACGATTATGGCACTATTTTGAAGGAGGATATTGAGGATTTTAAACACGTTTTTTCTCTGAAGTTTGTATATGAAAGAATTTACTCAAAACTCAACAGTTGCTTTTAATTTGCTGTATTTTTAACAATTTAGTTTTTTTTTTTTTGTTTGTTTTTGGTTAGGGGTTAGTGTTCCCTCTTAAAATCAAAACATACCTATTGGATTTGCAAATGATTCCTCTCTCTACCATTAGAAGTAGGGCCTAATCCTGACTTCTTACATGCATTCATTTTAAACTTCTTAACACATTTGATTTCAAGAATATCATCTATTTATGGACATGATGCTGACCTTTTATTATGCATGTATCACAAAGTTAAGCCAATAAAAAAGCATTTTGAAAAAAATAGTAAAACATTTGAAAAATAGATTTATTTAAAAGTGTGTTCATTTTTATTTCATTTTGATGCTTTGGGTTTTGTTTGGGTCAGTAATTAAAAAGTTGTTTCCCTCATCAGTAGCCATTCGTTGGTCATTAAGATCGGCCAACTGATAATGTTGATCTATATTATGTCCCAAAAATGAAATTACCTTTAGATGACTTATGTTGAGATTGGAATTTTTTCTTTTTTCTTTTTCTAAACTGAGAAGAAAACAGGTGTAGCGTGGTGCTCAATAGCTCTAATCCATGTGGAATAGCTGCCATAGAAAATGTTCTGTCCCTTTTCATTACGATGTGTTTTATCTTTGTTGTTCAGATGCACCTGACAGTCCGGGTATGTCTTGTCTGTTGTGATAGTTTGTATTTGCCGTTAGAAGGCCCATACCTATCTTGGTTTCTCGGAGTAGGACTAAGATAGAATACATTGTGGTGTGCTGTTAATCCAGACCTTCCTATTCCTTCCTTATTGACTGGTGATGGTAGTCTTTTTGATAAAGAATAACCCTCAACATAAAGCAACCATTCAGATGTGCACCTTGTCAAAACGTTTACTCTGAATGCAAGACTATCTACTAACTAACTAAAGTGTTCCCCCACATATTCGCAATTCGCTATTTGCAGATTTTTTGGGGGGTAACATGTCCTCTGTTAGTCACTAGAAAACTCACCAAATTGCTATTTTTGTGCTCAGGCCAGCCAAAGCCATGAAACTATAGCTTTGGCACCATTTTGTGGCATCTTGGTGCCAAGTAACTATTTAATTGAGTTGAGTTTTTTTTTTTGTATTGCTTTGCCCGCATCTTGGTGCCAAAGAACTACAGTGGTGCCTCGAGATACGAGTGATCCTACTTATGAGTTTTTCGAGGTATGAGTCGTACACGTTTTTTTAAGCAAAAAAACATGGAAAGCAAAGGTTTTTCAAACATATCTGCTGACAAGAGCTACAGAGCCTTCTTGCTCCAGCAGCAGAATGAGAAGGCGAGTGAGAGTGGGGAGACAGGGGCTCGCAACGTTTTGCACTGGTGTGCCCAACTTTTTTTTTTTTCCTCTCAGCATAAAAATTAAGTGTGCCCCCAAATTTCCGACCGCATTGTATTCAACGTGGTAGTCTTCCCGGGTTTAAAATTTTTAAAAATAGCTGCCTGTCTGGGTAAATGATGAGCTAATGATGTCGTCAGCAAAGTTCAATTCCACAAGACCGGTAACTTACTGAAAAGTTTTGGTGCTTAAAGTTCTCCATGTCAGAGCCTTTGTTAGGATTTTCAAACAAATCAGGCCTGAACATTCTTTATGAAGAAGTTGTCAATCGTTCTTTTCATCTTGTCATCCGTGGATATTTCCACTCTAAATCTGATAGGCCGATGCCGCTGACCTTGGCATGTCACGATGACAAATGTTTTTTTTAAGACTGTATATTTTCCCAGAAATTATCGCAATAAACAATAGTGTCGTTGTTTTTTTTTGTCTCATATAATATCATCATAATTAATTAGTATTAATTCAACTATATCCTTTTTTAAGAGCAATTAATTTCATTCTCAAGAATATTAAACTTTGACATTGAAATGTAGAACAAAAAAAATCCAGTTGAATAAATAAAACAGATTCGATCTGTTCACAAAAATTGTACTTAAATATTTGGCACAGAGTGATAGAGTCATTAATTTTATGCCTTAACAGGCAATATACTTTCAGAATCAGAATCATCTTTATTTGCCAAGTATGTCCAAAACACAGAAGGAATTTGTCTCCGGTAGTTGGAGCCGCTCTAGTACAACAGACAGTCAATTTACAGAACACTTTGGAGACATAAAGATATTGACAAAAAACTATTGTGCAAAAAGATGCAGAGGCCTCTAGCACTTAGAGCAGTTCGAATGACTAATATTGCAAAAGTCCGGTGCAATGACCATTGTGCAAAGGGCGCTGAGACTTCAAGGAGTGTATGCGGTTTAAAGTGACGAGTAGTGCGATCATCTGGGACAATGTTGGTTGTGCAAATGTTACAGATACTCCTCAATCAGTGTGCAAATGGAGCAAATGCTACTCTGGCATGAGTGGCCAGTATATGCAAATAGTGCAGCATGGCGAGACAACTACAGTGAGTGCACGATTAATACATAATTGGCCCCACAGAAATGTGACAACGAACTCAAGTCAAAAAATTGCCAGTTTATTGTAATGGAATTATAGGTTAGGTGTTTAAGAAGTTGATCGCAAGAGGGAAGAAGCTGTTGGAATGTCTACTAGTTTTGATCGGTAGCGCCTACCTGAGGGAAGGAGCTGGAAGAGCTGGTGACCGGGGTGCGGAGGATTTTGCACGCCCTTGTCTTAGTTCTGGCAGCGTGCAAGTCCTCAATGGTGGGTAGGGGGGTACCGACAATCCTTTCAGCAGTTTTGATTGTCCGTTGCAGTCGGAGTTTGTCCTTTTGTCGCAGCACCAAACCAGACTGTGATGGAAGAACACAGGACTGATTCGATGACCGCTGTGTAGAACTGTCTCAGCAGCTCCGGTGGCAGGCCGTGCTTTCTCAGAAGCCGCAGGAAGTACATCCTCTGCTGGGCCTTTTTGAGGACGGAGTTGATGTTGGTCGCCCACTTCAGGTCCTGAGAGATTGTAATTCCCAGGAACTTGAAGGTCTCGACGGTTGACACAAGGCAGCTGGACAACGTGAGGGGCAGCTGTGGCGAAGGATGCCTCCTTAAGTCCACAATCAACTCTACAGTCTTGAGCGTGTTCAGCTCCAGGTTGTGTCGGCCGCACCACAGCTCCAGCCGCTCCGCTTCCTGTCGATATGCAGACTCGTCACCGTCCTTGATGAGGCCGATGACAGTGGTGTCATCTGCAAACTTCAGGAGTTTGACAGTCTGGTTCGCTGAGGTGCAGTCGTTCGTGTAGAGAGAGAAGAGCAGCGGAGAGAGGACACAACCTTGGGGTGCCCCAGTGCTGATGCTGCGTGTGGATGAGGTGGCCTCCCCCAGCCTGACCTGCTGTGTCCTGCCCGTCAGAAAGCTGTAAATCCATTGGCAGATGGCAGGTGAGACGCTGAGCTGGAGAAGCTTGGTTGAAAGGAGTTCAGGGATGATGGTGTTGAACGCTGAGGTGAAGTCCACGAACAGGATCCTCGCGTAGGTCCCTGCACTGTCGAGGTGTTCTAGGATGAAGTGCAGTCCCATGTTGACTGCATCATCCGCAGACCTGTTCGCTTGGTAGGCAAACTGCAGGGGGTCCAGCAGGGGACCTGTGACACTCTTGAGGTGATCCAGCACGAGACGTTCAAAGGACTTCATGACCACATGTGTCAAAGCGACAGGCCTGTAGTCATTCAGACCAGAGATTGCAGGTTCCTTGGGGACTGGAATGATGGTGGAGCGTTTGAAACAGGATGGAACTTCGCACATTTCCAAAAATTTGTTGAAGATCTGAGTGAAGACTGGAGCAACCTGGTCCGCGCAGACCTTGAGGCAGGATGGGAACACATGGTCCGGCACATGGTTTCAATCAAGTTTCCAGTTAGCCAAGTAGTGACATTAATAACAGCACAACACGTACAGTCCTCTCCAAAAGTATTGGAACGGCAAGGTCAATTCCTTTGTTTTTGTTGTATACTGAAGACATTTGGGTTTCAGATTTAATAATTTCAATTTAATAATGTTTGCTCCAATACTTTTGCTCACTTGAAAAGTGGTTGGCTTCAAACAAAAGGTGCTCTGTCCTGAGTTGTTTAACACATCTAGATGTAAATACCATGAAATAAAAGATGGAATTCTGAACTTTTGTCTCATCATATTTTGATCTGAAATCCAAATGTCTACAGTATACAACAAAAACAAAGGAATTGACCTTGCCATTGCAATACCTTACGACGGGACTGTACATCAAAGCAACCTGTTTTGCATCAAGATTTTTACTATTCAAAAGTCTGTAACGTTTCTTTACACGCTGCTTCGTCAACATGTTCACTATGCTGTCACGTTTATACTTGCATTGTTGGGAAAAGGCTTACTTAAGGGCCTAGAGAATAGTTGGCGACCTAATGGTGACTTGAGTTTCCACAAGTTGCGGCGACGTCTTCGGGACATCTCTTAGTCTCCTGGTTTCTAGCAGTGTTGCCATGGAGTCACACTGAAATCGAACATTTGATTTCAGCGTAGACCTTTTGGAGACTCCTCAATACACACTATAGCGAAAAGGCTCCTAAAGTACATTAATATCGCCAAACTGCGAGCAATTCTTACCAAAGCTTATATGGACGTTACTCCCTATGCTCACTTCAACCTCTGAAAATGTCAGACAGATCGCCCCATTATTTTGAATTTTACAGAATGTTTTAGTGTCTCCCTATGTAGAAAAAGCTCAGTCGCTTTGTCACAAAACTGTGTGCGATCGTTACCAAAATTCATATGGACGTCTCTACCGATGTCCATTATTTATTTAAATTGTGTGTGTGTGTGTGTGTGTGTGTGTGTGTGTGTGTGTGTGTGTGTGTGTGTGTGTGTGTGTGTATATATATATATATATATATATATATATATATATATATATATACACACACACACACACATATATATATATATATATATGATCAGAATTAGTTGTGAGGTTGTCTGGATACGTCTCTAGTGAAAGCACAAGTAATATTTTGGTCTCCTGGAGTCACCGTGACTGATCACTATCAGCAGTCTCGGTGACGTCTCCGCTAGTGAGATAGGCTCTTTAATTGCAAGTTGACGGAAAAAGTCCCACCTAGTGTTGGGCATCAAGAATCGAGAACTGATTGGAACCGGTACGAACGTTCCGGTTCTCCCGCAACCGTTCAAATAAAAACATTTTGGTTTCCAATTTCGATGCCTAGTCCTCCAGCCGCGAAGAAGTGGCGAAAAGCTACGAAGAAGCGGTATAAACCAACGAAGAAGAATGGGCACGATGATGTGCTTGTGCCCAACGGCGGCGAACAAAAGTGTGTCTTAACTTTGTTAAAATGAATGACCAGGCGCCTCACTGCAACACCAAATTATGTAAAACATAAACAAATAAATACTTGAAATTGTTTAAATTGTGGGCCCTGAATCAGTAATCTATGAAAGTAAAACAATTTTTTTATGGAATTATGGAAATAAATAAACTTTTCCAAGATATTCATTTTTTTGGAAAGGGTCTGTATATGCTAGCCATCAGAAAACTTGGCTTGAGTACGCTAGCGGGCGCATTTTAAACACGTAGGCAATTACGGCCAATCAGATTGTGTGAGACTTTTCACTTGATCAGAATCAGAATCATCTTTATTTGCCAAGTATGTCCAAAACACACAAGGAATTTGTCTCCGGTAGTTGGAGCCGCTCTTGTACAACAGACAGTCAATTTACAGAACACTTACACTTCATCAAACCAGGGAATATCTTTACATTCTCTTCTAAAAAGTTTTTACGACTGTATTTTACAATGGGAAATGAGGAAATGTTTTGAGAGAAGAGCATGGTCACGGAATGAATTAATTTGTATCTCAAGGCATCACTATATTAAAGTGAATTGAGGAGCTTCGTGTAGTGCTTTGTGGTATCAATAGGCAATTCTAAACCTTTTTAGGGTTTTAGGTGGATCGTTATTCACGGCAGGGTTCAGGCCTTATCACTGCAAATAGCGGGGGAACAGTATACACCATCTGATAAAGTTCCATTTGCCTTTGAATGATATTCCCTTTCTGGGAATTCCCAGTGAGTTGACTTTTCCCCGCCTGACACGACTCTTGTTTCGTCTTACTGTATTATGTGGCTCCCTAATATTTAGGATTTATTTTATATTTCAAGGTTACTCCACGTATTTGGCAAATATGACTTGTTTAACAATAATGGCCTATTATGGGTGTCCTGATGCTTTGGAGTTTTGCTCTAATTTTTGGCTAGTAGTTACTGTCCAGTGTAAGCATACTTTTGGCTTTAATGTGAGTTTAAGGTTTACACCACATTTACAACAGCTAGCTATGTACAACGTCTAGTTGTTATCGTACTAAACATTTTCTGGGATCATATCATCATCAGGACATCATGGGCCCTCATTTACTCTTTTTGCTACTTTTCTTCTGTTTGGAGTTATCTTAATTGTGCATGCATGGTGTTTTTATGGGTTGATGTTCAGACTGGTTGTCTGGGCCGGTATCCCTTTCTCTGTCCACTCTTGGCAACAACTAATTTTGAGTTTTGTGTGCAGTATTTGGGCTAAATTCTCTAATGGAGATAATAACAGAGGCCGGCCCGGGGAGCGGAGAAGGTGGGTTCTGCTCTTTTTCTGAGTGAGCTGCATGCTTCTCCAAGCCAGTCAACTACATCTCCCCACATCCTTTGCTCATTCCCCTGTATATGTCATCAAGGATTCACTTTGTCCTCCCTTCACTTAGTGTTTTATTTTAGCCATCTATCACAAACATCCTAAGTGTGGGAATGGATTTAAGTGAAGTGCCACATTATGCAACAGATAACCACAGGATACCAGCACAGAACAGGATAGATTAAAAAATAACTTCACTACTCACATTGTTCTCTCTCCCCCCCGCTTCTACAATCTTGATGTAGTTGGGCCTAATCACTCTGTAGTTGCATCGTAGCTACAGTACTGTTATGCAGCTGATAAACCTTGGGTGAAGTAAAAAAAAAAAAAAAGGAATCCTGCGGTATACTTACCTCTGTTGTTGAGCTACAGTATGTTGTACCGTATTTATGTCAGGAATATCATATTGCTGATATCCATTGTTTCTAGTGGGATATTGTACACAGCAGAGTAATTACTGTTTGTGTGATATGTATAGTTCAGTTGATTTTTGGTTTTCTTTGGCCTGGACTTGTGTTTAGAATGTATGAAGACACATTTGCAAACTCAAAAATTATCCATCCATCCATCCATTTTCTTGACCACTTATCCTCACTAGGGTCGCGGGCGTGCTGGAGCCTATCCCAGCTATCTTCGGGCGAGAGGCGGGGTACAACCTGAACCAGTCGCCAGCCAATCGCAGGGCACATAGAAATAAACAACCATTCCCACTCACATTCACACCAACGTGCAATTTAGAGTCTTCAATCAATCTACCACGTATGTTTTTGGGATGCGGGAGGAAACCGGAGTGCCCGGAGAAAACATGCAATCTCCACACAGGCAGGGCCGGGATTTGAACCCCGTTCCTCAGAACAGATGTGCTAACCAGTCGCCCACTGTTCCGCCCTAAAAATATATAATATAATAATAATATAATAATATAATAATAAAAATATAAATATAACATGATTCACACAACCCTCAATAAGTCATCAACAGCTTTGCGGCAATTCAAATGAGTGTGCTTGTACCTTTTTTATTTTCTTCATTGAATTTAGCGATCCATCCTTCTTTTCTGTTGGGCATGAAATTACTGACAAAGTTTTGGTCACACATCTTTGCTTCAACCTAATGTAATGCCACCACCCAGAGCACAATTTGGGCTCCTTTGTGTGTGTGTGTGTGTGCGTGCGCGTGCGTGCTTGCGTGTGTTTATACTATGTTGGTTTATTTTGCCCTTTAACCTTCCTGTTGTGATATTGATCTCAAGGAGCTCCAGTGATGTGGTCACTATAAGGAGATTATGAGTTGTGCCATTCCTCTTATTGTGATGAAAGAGTGGAAAAAATGTTACTTGAAAACTATTTTGCTGTCCTGGTACAAATATGCCCCACTCAGACTTCCACTGAGTTGTACCTTGTGTGCAAGTTTATTCTTCTTTTTTAAGGTTATTGGTGTTTCGAAATCTCATTGTTTTGCTTTGTTTGACAGGTGCACGTCCACCCCGGCCACTTGTGGACCAGAAGTCTTCTGTTATCAAGCACAGCCCAACGGTGAAGAGGGAATCACCTTCTCCACAGGGTCGCATCAATAACACAAGGTATTCTTTCAAATATGCAATCTGTATTTAAAGAAAAATTACAGCCCCATGTCCAAAATTGTTATCCCTGTTAATGAACAGCATTAAAGTATCTGTTGAATATATCTGAGCCTGTGGCATTGATACAGTGAAAACCAGCAGTTTTTAAAGGAGGTTGTACAGAGTGTCCTGGATGGACAAGGTGTCGGCTGGCTCAACATGAAAAAGGTGCGCCGCCTGCTGGAGAATGAACAGCTCCGCATCTTTGTTCTGAGTAAACTCAACAGAGCCAGCCAGTCAGAGGAAGACTCCAGACAGGAGATAATTCGAGATGTGGTAAGATGATTGTTTTTACCCCATCATGTATTATTTTGTTGCAGTGATGCAAATAAAAAAATAAAAAAATTGGCAACTTTTTTTAATTAACGGATTTCTAAATTATATTTCATATTTCATCACATATGGTTTATTAACTTACTTAATCAATGACAAATTATTGGCAGGTTCTACAGTGTGCCAAGATATGAATATATTTTATTTGCCTCGGGAGTTTGTAACTATTAGATGAGGAATGCCATTTAAACTTCAATCAACTCTACACCGAAAAAAAAAACTCTACACTCCCACTTTAAAAGATGACAGAGGCCTGTAAAGAACACCAGAAACAAAATTATAGACCCGCACCAGGCTGGGAAGACTGAATCTGCAATAGGTAAGCAGCTTGGGGTCCACGCAAGCTCTCACCCCGATCACAAGAACGGTGAGCAAAAATCCCAGAACCACACGGGGGGACCAAGTGAATGACCTGCAGAGAGCTGGGACCAAAGTAACAAAGGCTACCGTCAGTAACACACTACACCACCAGGTACTCAAATCCTGCAAATCCTGCAGTGGCAGACATGTCCCCATGCTTAAGCCAGTACATGTCCAGGCCCGTCTGAAGTTTGCTAGAGAGCATTTGGATTATCCAGAAGAGGATTGGGAGAATGTCATATGGTCAGATGAAAATAATAAAACTTTTTGGTAAAAACTCAACTTGCCGTGTTTGGAGGAGAAAGAATGCTGAGTTGCATCCAAAGAAGACCCTACCTACTGTGAAACATGGTGGTGGAAACATCATGCTTTGGGGCTGTTTTACAGCAAAGGGACCAGGATGATTGATCCGTGTAAAAGAGAGAATGAATGGGGCCAGGTGTCATGATATTTTGAGTGAAAACCTCCTTCCATCAGCAAGGGCATTGAAGATGAAACGTGGCTGGGTCTTTCAGCATGACAATGATCCCAAACACATCACCCCGTTGCAATGAAGGAGTGGCTTCGTATGAAGAATTTCAAGGTCCTGGAGTGGCCTAGCCAGTCTCCAGATCTCAACCTCATAGAAAATCTTCAGAGGGAGTTGAAAGTCTGTTGCCCAGCGACAGCCCCACAACATCACTGCTCTAGAGGAGATCTGCATGGCGGAATGAGCCAAAATACCAGGAACAGTGTGTGAAAACCTTGTGAAGACTTACAGAACAGGTTTGATCTCCGTCATTGCCAACAAAGGGTATATAACAAAGTACTGAGATAAACTTTTGATATTGACCAAATACTTATTTTCCACAATAATTTGCTAAAAAAATTCTTTAAAAATCAGACGTGGTTTTATGGATTTTTTTTTTTTTTTCCTCTCCTAATTTTTTCTCTTATAGGTGAGGTATACCTATGATGAAAATTACAGGCCTCTTGTCATCTTAAGTGGGAGGACTTGCACATTTGGTGGCTGACTAAATACTTTTTTGCCCCACTGTACAGTGTTTTTAGCGCATACACATTCACACACTCATACAAGCATCACACAATTAATTTAATTTAACTAAATCCTTTGGTCAAAATGTAATGTTTCATTTCATTTTGATGCACCACTGTATATTTAAATTACAGTAAAGAAAATACATTTACATCACTTGAAATATTTTGAATTAAAAAGAAAAAATAAGCAAATTACAACTTTATTCTACTTTTTCAGTGTTTGTTTATTTTTGTTCTGTATTTTTTTGTTTAATCTTAAGTCAAATCGGTAACTCACAATTGAAAATACCACTAAAGTAAGAGATATTATAATAGAGAGTGAGAAAATATTTTTTATAATAATAATAATGATTGTTATAATTTTACTCTTATTTATTTTAAGGTATTCTTTTTCTAACTGAAAACTGACAAAAATAGAAGAGCTTTGCACACTTAGTGTTAAGGATCTGTAGTTTGGAATGTTTCCATTTCTAGCAGTTCTTTGTGTTAATATTAATTTAATATGAATCATCTTTGTTTTCAGGAGGTCAGCAGGAAGGTGTACAAAGGCATGCTGGACATATTGAAGTGTACAGTATCCAGTTTGGAGCATTCCTACAGTAATGCAGGCCTCGGAGGAATGGCGAGTGTCTTCAGCTTATTGGAGATAGCACGCACACATTATCAAACTAAAGGTTAGTTTCCCAGAGAATCTTTGTGGTTTTTCTTTTAAGATAGTTAAAACAATTGGTCATCACTTATCTTGAAAGTTTCTGCCTTCTAACACCGGCCAAAGCTTTGTCTTCCATTTTGTGTCAACCTCTCTTTCATTGAACTAACTATGCTAAAAAAAAAAGTCCTCTAATTTTGGTGAACTTCGTCTGTGGCCCCTATAATTTTGGTAACTTGTTAGACCCTGAAAAGCGCAAGAGAAGCCCGACAGACAGTGCTGGCAGCCCGGGGAGTAAAGAGAGCCCTTCTGCTCGTATGGAGACAGCTAGACCACAAGGTCTTCTGACCATTCCTCATCTGCAGCTGCCACATCACACAACGGGCAGAGGAGCCCACCATTTTGACACCCGGAGCCTGAATGAAGAGAACTTTATTGCCTCGATTGGTGTGTACACCACTCCAGCCTCGTTGCATGTGCGCTTTGAGATCCCCTACAAAGCTCATCAATCCCAGAACCAGTTCCTATCCCTTCTCCAACCATTCCCAAGAAAGTTACTTTCATGACAATGTACGAGTTACAATATTCCATACATTATTGCTGAATTGGCTTTCTATGAATTTGGACACCTAAGATTGTGCAGTAGTCTTTTTGCTAATTTTCCATTCATATGTCAACATAACATTTATTAAAAAAACAAAACCAAAATAAAACCCTCAACATAAAATAACCATAAGTGTTTGCAATATTTAAACAAAATCATGTTTGGAATACTGTACAGCCCTGTGTCCCTGCTCGGATTGCGTTTGTCTCGCCTCCCTAAAACATTTGTGTCCCTGTCTGCCTCCTCTCAAAAGGTCTCTTGTCAGCGTCTCAGCACCTTGAATGCATGTCTTTTAGTTTGTGTTTTTTTTAATACCTAAATCTGCAGTAGCGGCCAAGGTAAACCTGTCATATGGGCATGACTAGAAAAATCGCTTGTGCCTTTACTGCAGGTTCCTACAACATGTAGAAAATGGCAGTTCCTTTTGCTCTCAGCATGGATTGTGGAAACATAACTCCCAGGAAACAGTCCCAGTTAAGAACAAAATAGAATTATTTGGGTTCTCTAATGGCCAAAGCACCAAGTACAGTAATTGGTTTAAATTAGATTTTTGTCGAAAAATTTTCTGGGTCTGTATACCAGGGACACTTGCAGTCAAGCTACTTGACACCTTTCGACCTTGCAACCCTTCTCTTCCTGTTCGAAGTTGCACCCTCAATTCTACAGAATGCTGTGAGATGTGCACACCAGCTTTTGCAACTGCTCCCATTTCACCTGGTGGTTTGTCAGCCCATCAACCACATTCCATGCTCATCTCCAGTTAGCCTAATCTATTAACTGGAAAGCCAAACCACTTCAATTTATGAAGGGTCTTCTCTGTTCTGTGGTCTGAGTCAGAGCGCATTCTGACGTTGGTGTGGCTCTCCAGGTGCTTTGTGTGTTGTAACGTCCATCGTACCATAGTTGCTCTCTCACATATTGGACACAACTTGAAAAGCCATGTCTGTTTCAGGTTGTTATGCAGCTACATGCACACATTACAAAACATTCTACTGGCGTCATTCAGTTGTGACATATTTTTCAGGTTTATGTTTAACTTTATTTTATTTTGATTTCAATGCTCATCCGTCATACATACTTTTTCAACCTGCTCTCTGACTATCTGTCTTTCTCTCCTTGCTTGCAATGCATCTTGGGTAGAATTGTGGAGCAAGCACCAGGATAAGCAAAAATCTATGGAAAAACCACAGAGTAAGAAACTTCACACATCAAAAAAAGATTGGGGTATTAAGTTGTTGACTCTTTCCACCCCTCTCTGTCTTTTTATAGTCAACTATGTCTTTACCTCGACATACAAAAGGGACTCTAAACTTGATGCATATGCATTAGTGTGACTGTCTGATATAATGTTGACTCTTAGTCAGATAGCATAAGATTTTAAATGGAATACATTATATGGACCCATTTTAGTCATTTTCTTCTACAACTACAGTGGTGTGACTGTTTAACCCCCTTCCTGATTTATTTATTTTTTTTGCATGTTTGTCACACTTAAATGTTTCCCATCATGAAACAAATCGAAATATTAGTCAGAGACAACAAAATGCAGATTTTTAATGGTTTTTATTATTAAGGGAGAAAAAAAAATCCAACCCTACATAGACCTTTGTGAAAAAGTGATTGCCCGCCTAAACCCCATAACTAGTTGGGCCACCGTTAGCAGCAACAACTGCAATGAAGCGTATGCGATAACTTGCAATGAGTCTCTTACAGCGCTGAGTGGGCAAAAATTCCTCCACATCTTTGAAGAATTGTTGTAATTCAGCCACATTGGAGATTTTTGAGCATGAACCGCCATTTTAAGGTCACGTCACAGTATCTCAATAAGATTCAGGTCAAGACTTTGACCTGGCCACTCCAAAATCTTCATTTTGTTTTTCTTCAGCCATTCAGAGGTGGGCTTGCTGGTGTGTTTTGGATCATTGTCATGCTGCAGGTCAATAATGATTTCACACAGGGCCATGTAAGTTTGGATTTTTTTTTTCCCTTAGTAAAAACCTTAATTTAAAAACTACATTTTGTGTCTACTTGTTGTCTTTGTTTGATGATGGGAAACATTTAAGTGTGACAAACATGCAAAAAATGACAAACAAATCTGGAAGGGCCAAAACACTTTTTCACACCACTGTATAAGGTATAGTAAGACCTTGCATCAAAATTAGCATAAATTAACACATGCTGCCCTTTCCTTCTCTTTTATTATTCTTTACAGTTTATTGCTTTTTATTTATTTTTTAGATCTTATTAAAGATGTTTTTTTAAATGTTTCATATTACAAAATAACTAAATGTGGCATGATCCACCGAGGGTGACAGTTAGACCAATTACACTTGTTTCTCAGTTTGTCGGCATGCCTAACTGCCTGTGTCTGTGTGTTTTTGGGCCACATTGGCAGCACTGACGAAAAGTTAATGTTGCGGTCTGTGATGGAGTGTTACACTGCTTCACGCTCTTTGCAGTTTTGTTTTCATTTGTGATTGTTTTTCACAATATTACTGCACTTTGGGCTTGCTCCCTTGTTGCTTCACTGTCTGGTCCTCCTAAAGTTTAATTTACACTTGAATGAATCTTTCTCAGTTTACGTACATTCACCATTCATATAAATTCACAATGCCACAATTGGGGTTTCAATGATATCATGAGTTCAGTTTCTTTTTTTTTTTTTTCTTTTTCATTTCAAAGCAATATTTTAATGTATAAGTACATCAAATTTATTTTGAGATTTCAGCAAAAATGAGAAGGTCATGGTGGTACACAACTCACTTTATATCTCCTTGGTGTTTTGTTTTTTAATTAAATGATTCGCATTCTTTTATTTTTCACTCCTGAAATTACCTTTTTTTTCCTCAAGTGTTTTTACATTATCACCATCCAAAAACCTCACTGCCTAACCCTGCAGATTTAGAACAACATATACCATCAATGGATGTGTAATTTTATAACTGGTTTTGATTCAAGAAATCAAATACATCCAAAATCATGCCTACATACATTTCTGAAGTAAAGATCTGTTTTACACTTATTTTGTGCTTAAAAGATGCTTGAAATCCCAATATTGCCACGACATTCATGTCTCTGGTTAATGTAATTAAAACAGTTCCTGCAATTGTACTTTTTGTAACACCATAGTGATGAAAATGAAAGTTTTCATTCCATTTATAATGGTCACATTTGATGTTATGACTAGACGCAGTTTACACACTATTATGTGCCAAAGGTTGCATAAATGAAGTGAAGACTTTGCATATTTTGCTCGTGTTGTTAATGTGCGGTGCTGGCTTTGAATCAGGTGACTCACAGAAAGGTAAGACTGCTAAAGAAATACTGATAATGGGTCTGACAGTTGCATTTGTCCTCAGGAGCTGAAGGAGCAAAGCAGCAGGGCCCCCAAGTGACTGATGCAGAGGAGAAGAAATCTCAGATGAGTGCTGACAGCGGTCTCAGTGTCACCTCGGGATCCCAGGTTAATGCATGGTGGAGATAGACTTTATCAAATAGAATCTGTCTTGGTCAAAAAGGGTAAATGAAATCTGCTATAGTCTGGTCTTGCTTCCTGACAGAAGTACACCGCTGTCATTAAACAACACTGTGTAGTAATTGCTTGTCACTAATCTAATGACTGTTGATTTTATTTTAATCTTGTGTTCTCTCCTTTTCTTTACTAGAAAAGTGACACAGAGTCTGTAACAAGTTCCGAACCTCCCATCTTAACAAGAAGTACCAGCCAAGACTCCGAGGCGAGCACAGTGGTAGGGCAGGACCAACTCAAACCTAGTGCTTTTTGCTATTGTCTTGTCAAGCTACATTCATGTTACATCCTAGATGACACTTAGGCACTTATTTTCAGTGGCTGTCAACAAAATCTGTTTTTAAAAATGTGTAATATAAAGAGCAATATTTAAAGGTGGTAAAGCCACACTGATCAACGGAACAATTAAAGGTCAAAAGCCGTCAACTAAAAACATTTTAAAGAATTTATGTTTTGTGTCCCTTTAGATAAGCAATAGCTCTGGAGAGACTATGGGTGCTGACAGTGACCTGAGCAGCACAGTTGGAGATGGCCTGGGTGGGAGAAGTGCTTTACATTTAGCCCAGTCCAGAGGGACCCTCTCTGACAGTGAGATTGAAACAAACCCTGCTACCAGCTCAGTTTTTGTGAGTTCAGGAATTATCGCACAAGACTAGTTTTCATATAAAAATGACTGTCTTATTTTATTTGTATGTATGTGCCAATTTTAAAGCCCAGTTTGGAGTAAAACCAGGATTTCAAGTAATGAGAGAGTTGATCCCAGAAAACATCAGTAACGAAACTTGCACTGGAAGGTTACACTGGTTTAAATACAAAATTCTATACAAAACACTTGAAAATCTGGGAGGAAATAGGAATTTAATAGTCTGGAAAGCATTTTGAAATTGTTGTCTGAAGCATGATGAAAAATCTAAATTGACCCCAGTAATCGACAAATTCTACTTTATCATAAAATCTGCTTTCATTCAGTAACATCTGCATCTGGGAGCAAGTAATGTATGAGGTGCATCTGATGCAATATAAATAAGTAAATGGAGGCAACCTACTTAAAAAATAAAAGCATAATTTGGATTGTAACAAATGTTTTTTGTTGTTGCCCGCCCCTGCAGGGAAAGACTCACACATTGAAACCTGGTGCAAAAGAACATGCGTCTGCAATGGCAAAGGGGGTTCCTACTCAGCCAATGGAGGACATCAGTATGAGAATCTATCTTTGCGAAGGCCTGTTGGGTATGTTCAGTTTGTGTTGGACTCACTTCTGTCAATTTGGTTTTCTTTGTCCCTGTTGTTTGTGTTTTCAGTGCTTAGTCTACTCCTCTTTTTGGCATTAACGCTTCTCAATTATGGCCTAACCCCCTCTGCTTCTCTTCTCTCCTGCTTCTTTTTCCTCCTGGGAAAATCTTCCAGGCCGTGATAAGAGCTCCGTTTGGGATCAACTAGAGGATGCTGCCATGGAAACCTTTTCGCTAAGTAGGGCTAATCTCTTGCTGTGGCCCTTTTTCCTTTGTGTGGGGTGGAAATGTGGTTCACAAAGTAGTTCTTAATTCAATATCTGGTGTGATGTGGGTTTCTTCACTCCATCAGTTACCTCTAAAAGCCGTACGTTGTTTTCGATATTGACCTTTGGAACAGACGGTATGACTGACTTCTCACTTTGTAGAGCTCACATTTAATTCTTGTACTTCGGCTTTTAAAACAGGTCGAAGCACTTCCTCCTGGCTCGGGCGAATGGCGAAGGGGAACGTGCACCCGTAGGAACTTTAAATGTCTACAATGTGTTTTTTGAACAGATGTCACCACAGAGTCACCAAAAATTACAATAGCTGATGTGTATAGGCTTCGTTCGTATTTACAAATCATATTTGTGTAAATAAATGATATATGTACATGTATTTAAAGTCCCCCCAAAGTCATTGTCGTGTTTTGTTTCTAAATACATAAAATGTTTGACGATACGTGCTGAAAATATGTGCAAAGACTGAGAACAACATTGTACTGACTTTTATTTACGATACAGGTATGTGCCCAAAAATTGGAATATCGAGGGAAAGTCAATTTATTTCAAAAAGTGAAACTTGTATATTAGTTCACCAGACACGAAGTGAAATATTTCAAGCCTTTGTTTCAATTTTGATGATTATGGCAGAAAAAATATACAAATCCAGTATTTCACCAAATTAGAATGTCATGACAAAGTTCAACAATTGTAGGGTCCCTGTGTCCCAATCCTGTCAGCTAATTAACGCAAAACACCTGCAGGGGTTTTCCTCAGCCTTTAAATGGTTTGTCTGGCTTAGTAGGCTTCAGAATTATGGGGAATAATGCTGACTTGACGGTTGTGCTTCTGGCACGAGTTCCCTCCTCTCCTATATAACACCAAGCGCCCTTATTCCATGCAGTGGCCATTAAGCGGAATTGCCACTTTCTTATTCATAATAACCGGTATAGCGTGCAATGGGCCATCAAACTATGCCAACAACTCGAAAAAATACATCTTCCCTGAAGTGTAGTGTGTGTTGCATCATTTGGGCTGTAGCACGTCTGCCGTTTGCCTACATGCGCTTTGCAAGGCAGTGGTGAACCAGATGGAATCCGTGGCCAGCTTGCCAGCAGTTAGAGGTGCTGCCGTAGGTTTTGCGCAACAGCGTTGTGGTCGTCAGCTGCGATGTTGTGGGGCGAGGAGGGGGGAAAAAAATCATTGAGGGCAAACTGTGCAGATTGCACTCCTGTGGCCGCTTATGGTGCACCCTTCGGCGGCCACAGCAGCTCCATTAATAGCTGAATTTCAACAGAGGCAAAGGAGGGATAATTGTCCTGGTGCAGGGTTCAGAGGCCGCCTGACCGCCACTGAAAGCCTCTCTGTGGCCTGCGAGAGCATGTGCAATGTTCGGCGCTGGGAATTCTCCTCTCCCCGCTTAGGAGCTGTGGGAGAAGGCATGTATTTGATTGACAGCTGGAAGTTCCAGGGAGGTGGGTGGGTTTCTCAGACCATTCAACGACATGCCCACCTGGAAGCTGAAATAATGTTTAAAATTTTTACCATTTTGATTTCAGATTCTTGATGATTTTTATTTTTTATTTTTTTTTTAATTCCAATTCATTATTGTCCAGCTGGTGAACAAGACTCTTTTGTCTGATGTCAAATTTAGAAGACTTTGGGCGGACTTTAACATTTGTACAAAGACATTTTCTGTCAAGAAACCAAAATTTTAAAAGTTCGGCTTGAAACAATCATGTCATCAAACAGTAGTCATGCTCGTTAGCGTAGCATACACAGAAGTCCAATAACCTGTACCGGGTTAAGTCATGTGACATTCTGCATATAGCGGATTGTCACAAGTACAAAATGAAGTTCACCACTATTGTAATGGCAGCTATTCAATCGACCTAGCAGCTCGGGCTGCACAATATGTTGTTTGAGCATCGTCATCGCAATGTACATATACGCAATAGTCACATCACAGGGTCCTGCGCCATGTTGCTGTATTGATATGCAGTCAATCAATTGTAAATTTAATAAGTGATCAGCAGAGGGACCTGATTGGACATACTAATAAAATTAGCACTGATGTTAGGGTAAATTATAACCCATCAATCAGCAGACATGGAGCAGCCTAGTGTTATATACTTCTTTAAAAAAAAATAAAATAAAATAAAAAAAAGTTATAACTATTAATGAGGACGTGGGAAACATTTACATGCCTGCATTTACTGTATCGCTTCAGAATGTGATGAATGAATGAATGGATGTCACAACTGATTACACTTGGGGTTAGGGGGGAGAGCCACGGCATTATTGAAGGGACAAACTAATGCACTCAAATCTAGAAATAAAAAAAACTGGTGTAAAATAACATTGATTAACAACAAATGAATAGTGTTAAGGATGTGCTAATGACTACAGTATACCTGGGCATGAAACGAAATTATTTTAACTTAATGTCTGGCTAAACTATTGCTCAATACTACAGTGCATTTACGTACAGGTAGCCTTCATACAAATGACTCCATATACTTTTGTGCTCTACTGAGCATAGTTGTGCTCAAGAGGGAAAAAGAGAAATCTTTGCTGAACCCATACCGGCGCAATGAGAAAACACTTGCTCAGTCATCCACACAGCTAGTGGCAATCTCTGATGCTCATGATGACACTCAAACACTGCACCAGTCTTTTCTGATGGTAATTTGGTTCTGCTAACTTCATAGTAATTTACTGAGCATACAAGGGGTCCTCCATTTACGACGGGGTTCCATTGTTGACTAGCAGAAAAAGTGTGGCAAAAAGCCAAAGGTATGGGAGGAACACACATTGATCCGTTGAAGCTCTTTCAATTGGGTTCTACCGTGCTGCAATGACAGCTGACCTGATATGATGTCGCATATGATGATGAGTTGTATGAACTTTGAGTTTAGTGATCATCCCTGTAGACTGACTGTCCTGTAGAATGTGTCAGCATGGGGCGTTGCACATTTTGAAAGATGTGACGTTTACAGGTAAGGAACGCTCCACGCTGTGGGACCAGGTGCAGTTCTGGGAGGATGCCTATTTGGATGCTGTCATGTTAGAGCGTGAGGGGATGGGATTGGACCAGGGACCTCAAGAAATGATTGAAAGGTTTGAAATGTTTTATTACCTAGTCTCAAATGATTTGTATAATTATTTAGCATTGTGGGTCGTTCGTTGGCTTTGATGGCTGATTGATGTTTGGTTGGTTGGTTAGCTAGTTAGCATGTTTCCAAGAATACAGATGACTTCCAAAAGAACCCAGAAATAATTTTAACAGTTCAGCCTTTGCAGAGGACTGCACTCCAGTGAGTGCTCTTTTAGTTCTGAGTAGAATTCTTGCTGAAAACCAGTAAACCAAAAGTATGAACCTTCCACAGTATACCCAAAACATGTTCCTGTTCTGCCTTCAATAGATACTTGTCACTGGGAGAACATGATCGCAAGCGTCTGGAGGACGATGAGGACAAACTCCTAGCTACCCTGTTACACAACATGATTGCATACATGCTCATGCTGAAAGTAAGAAACTTTATTTGTATCAAAGCATATAATAGATGCATTGATACCTTGAGATAGTAAACATTATTTCCCGGAAATGCTTTTCTAGGTGAGCAAAAATGACATCAGGAAGAAAGTGAGGCGCTTGATGGGCAAGTCCCACATTGGCCTTACCTCCAGCCAAGAGATCAATGAGTTGCTGGACAAATTGACCCAAATGGTCAGTATTTTCTCTCTCTTGATGTGTCTGTTTAGAGTCTTGTGCGTCACTTATTTGTGCTGTACTTTTAGAATGGTCGTGAGTTGTCTATCAGGCCCTGTGGAAGCCGTCATATCAAGAAACAAACGTTTGTTGTACATGCTGGTACTGATACCACTGGGGACATTTTTTTCATGGAGGTTTGTATAGTCTTTAATATATGATTTAATATTACAAAATTATCTTTGGTGCTGTTAAGAGTTTTGTAATGTTACATTTTGCTCATTGATGTCTCAGGTATGTGATGACTGCATAGTCCTTCGCAGCAACATTGGCACAGTGTACGAGCGCTGGTGGTACGAGAAGCTCATTAACATGACTTACTGCCCCAAGACCAAGGTTTTATGTCTCTGGAGACGTAACGGCCAAGAGACACAACTCAATAAGTTCTATACCAAAAAGGTGTGAAGTCTGTTTGTTTTTCCTCAGCTTAAGGAGAGTCGTCCTTTTTTGTCTTTATAAAAAAAAAAATAATAATTAATATAAAGTATGTCCCTCTCTGCTTTCTAGTGTCGTGAACTCTACTACTGTGTTAAAGATAGTATGGAAAGAGCTGCAGCCAGACAACAAAGCTCCAAACCAGGTATATAAATGGTAACATACGTAAAATAACTTGGTTTTATTTGTGTGGGCTGGCCCCAGGTAGCTGAGATCAATATCAGATTTAACTCAAATACAGAAAAGAAAGCACTGTTTATCCTAGTTTGTGTAAAAGGCTCCCACTACCCATTCCAATAAATCAATCCCGTTTATACGCAGTCTACTTCCGCATTCGGCAAAAAAGGTCAAAGCCCCTACTTTCGGCTTAGGTGAATGGCAATGGGGACTGTGACAAAATACCCGTAGGAACTTTTAATCTCTACAATTTCCTTTTTTTTCCTAACACAAGATGTCACCACAGAGCCACCAAAGATGACAATATCTGATGTTTAGGCGTTGTTCATGATGACATGCATCATATGCTGTTTAAAAAAATAAATAAGAATTGTATAAATGCATTTAACTTTAGTCTGAAGACGCCAGCCATAATGAAAACTACATTTTCACAAACTATCGTTTGAACCCATGAAACCCAATGTTTTGCTAGGAATTACGGCATACACAGAAAGCCTGCTAATCTGTTTTCTGGGTTTTGTCATGTGACGTTCCGCAAACAGCGGATTCAGCCCCGATCCAGGAAGTCCTCGGTTTGCATTCCGTTCCTCCAGTGGTGACATAACCTACAATTGCATGCAAGTTGGAATATGCCTAACCAATGTTAACAGTTAGGGATGTCCTGATCCAGCTTTTTTTAGTTCCGATCCGGTATTGCAACCTTAAATTTTGTCCGATAGTGTTATCAGTCCAATCCAATAATAGCAATAATCATACGCACTTATTTTCTAGTATGGAATGTTAGAAAAGGCTTGATAAAGCTACTCAAACAGAGAACAATAATCAGCAACAGTAGACGTAAGAAAAACTGACCCATTTATTATTAACCAATTGGTTACGTAAAGTAACTTTAAAAATAAGAATGTACTACAATTGCATAAAATGGAAAAAAAACATAAATACAGATAAACCAGTAACAAATATATATATTTAAATTGCAACATAACCACTTCATTACTACATCTAAATAGATTAAATTAAAAATAAATATGTAAACTATGAAAAATCATAATATATAAAATACACCTATACCATAAATACACATTATACTTTCAAAGTACAATTCCAGTTTAATTCATTTTCTTAAATATTATATAGTATATATATTATCTATATATATTATATAGTATATTGTGGCAACATCCTTTGCTTTCTCAATGTGCCTCAATACACTTCTGCAGTGTGCAACATGCAATGAGATACACACTTGCAGTAACAAAGAAAGTAGAAGTCGCTATTGAATATTATTATAATTCATTTTTCACAGAATTTGAAGAATATATGCCAGAGAGTTTTATCTTTATACAGCGTTTGTGTACCAATATTCATAATTTTGAGAGATATGTGCAGCAATTTCTTTTTTGTTAGCTCGTCAATGGTGTTTTTCATTTTGTGTGTTAGCTTTGAGCTAGGTCGTTTTAAAGTGCAATGTTTGGGATGCTGAGGTTTTTATGAGTGGACCTATCCCAATGGTACGATTTGGCGATGAACGTTTCAGTAGGCTCAGTCTATTAAATAAGTGGCTCAAAGAAGTGTGTACTGCACTAACCGCTAGTTTCATTGACACTTTCTGTGTTTTTTGGGAGCGCAGACATCTTTACAAGGAAGACGGTTTCTGTCTAAATGGACAAGGGGTTAAGTTATTGGCTGCCAAATTTTTTTTACCTTGTACATCATTCAGCGGCCCGAAAGGAAAACGGGGGCCTTGTTGACACGGCTGAAGGACAAAAAGCGCAGGAGTCTGCAGTTGTTCCCAAACAATCGGAGGAAAAAGAGAGAAGGCGACAGGAGGCACAGATTGAGTCACCAACGTCACCTGAGGAATGAGATAAGGCAGCACTTGGAATCTCCCACACCCCTCCCTGCCCCATTGGAGCATAGCCCAACGCAAAACTCACTCTCTATTAGCCTAAATGCCCCGTTAGGTGTGATGGACAGGATGAAGGCTATTGTCGATATTGGGATCCAGCGTACACCACACCAAGATCTTCCTCCCATCCCCCCTCACCTGAAACCACCATCCACTAAGATGCCCAGGAGGAATCTTATCTTCAAATCTGACTATCTGTGGGATCTTTTCCAGAATAAGTCAGATCTCTATGGAGATCAGGCGTTTTTAATTCCTGTAATTACAAGGGGCAGAAAGTTTGTCAAAGAAATACGCCACAAAAAAGTAGAACTACAAACTTAGTGAGGATAAAATGTGAATCTATCAAACAATTTTCTTCAGTTATCTCTGTGAGACAAGCTCTTTTCAATATCAGGTCACTGGGTAATAAATCAGTGTTGATAAAATACATCCTTGCAAACTTTAATCTAGACTTTTTGCTACTAAATGAAACGTGGTTAACATAAAGTAGCTGTAATACCATTTTAAATGAGGCAACACCAGCAAATTTAAATTTTATGAACGAGTGTTGAAAAGGGAAAAAAGGCGATGGTATTGCTGTTATTTTTAAGTCATTATTTCAGTGTAAAGAAATTATACTGGGTGATTTTAGATAAATGCGGTTTTAGATAAATGCGATACATTTGCTTATTTTAGTGAAAAATAAGCAAAATTATACTACATCTGAAGCCAGTTAGGACAAAATCTATTACCATGTCAGAATTTGATACAGTTGACCAAAAAAACTGTAGAGAAAACGGTTCAGCAGCTGAAACCATAGAGTTGTTTTGACTCAATACCATCTGACTTTTTCAAATCTATTGTAATCATTGGAAGTGTTTAATCTCTTCAAATGGTAATGACGTATGGGGTCCCTCAAGAGTGAGTTCTTGGACCTCTGCTGTTCAGCCTGTGTATGCTACCTTTGGTTCAAATTCTTCAGAACTTTAATTTTGTTTATTATAGCTATGTAGATGATACACAGTTATATCTAGCAGTGTCTCCAGATGACTATAGTTCAATTAAGGTGTTGTGTCACTGTCTAAAACAGATAAATAACTGGATGAGCCAAAATCTTCTTCAATTAAACCACAACAAAACTTGAGATAATTGTTTTTGGCAATAAAGAAAGGTGAATTGCTATTAGTAAATACCTGGAGTCACTCTCTTTAAAAACCAAAGACCAAGTCCAAAACCTTGGTGTTCTGATAGATTCCGACCTGACTTTCTAGTCATATCAAATCAATTACTAAAGCTGCCGTCTACCATCTGAACATATCCAGAGTGACGGCTGTGCATGTGCCAAGCAGACCAAGATAAGCTCATCCATGCTTTTATCTCAAGTAGACTTGACTATTGTAATGGTCTTCTGACTGGACTCCCCCAAAAGAGCATTAAACAGCTGCAGCACATTCAGAATGCTGCAGCTCGGGTTCTGACCAGAACAAAGAAGTCAGAGCATATTACTCCAATTCTAAAATCTTTACACTGGCTCCCAGTCAGTTTTAGAATAAATTTTAAAGTTCTGCTACTGGCCTATAAATCACTAAATGGTTTAGGTCCCGAGGAAATAAAAGAAATGCTAATGGGACATAAAGGCAGTCGTGCTCTGAGATATACAGATTCAGGTCAAATAGTGGAGCACAGACTCCAAAGCAAATATGGTGAAGCAGCATTTAGTTATTAAGCTGCACACAAATGGATAAGTTGCCAACTGAAGTGATGTCAGCTCTTTTTAGAGCATTTCCACTTTTACATGATATTTCTTCCACTGTATGCTGTTTTAATTGTACTCCCCCCCCCCCCCCAGTTTTAAAAGTTGATATCTTTTTTTTCCACCTTTGTTTTTAAATGCTTTTAATCATGTATAGCACATTGAGTTACCTTGTGTATGAAATGTGGTATATAAATTTGCTTTGCTTGCTAGCGATGTTTGTGAACGAAAACGAAGAAACAAAGTCAGTGATGTATTTGAACATTCAATAGGGGTAATTCTTTCATTATATGAGTTTAGTTTTCCAGTGAACTTCAACTGGAGTGTCAATAAACGACTTTAAGCAAGCAAAATTCAGTCTTACTCCTTGCTACTATGTCAGCACCTTTGCAACCTGTTGTTGTGATCATGTGGGCTTTGCTGACTATCTGGGTGCTACTGGATAAAAGTGTTGGAGCGGAGCATGGAATGGACTGCTTGTAGATGATAAAAGCAGAGATTTTAGATCCAGTCCGATGCCCAATTCGTTTTTGTTTTTTTTTGTTTTTTTTTGCTGACATCGGACTGGGGCGCCCCTATTAAGTCATAATTACATTCAATATTTGTATAGAAAACCATAGAAAAAATGTCTGTAACCGAGCGTGCCCCCTTGTGCTGTGTGATGATGCGATCTTTTGTCGCTCCACATACTAGTTCAGTGCATTTTGTTAGTGATCTTCAAACGTATGTCAGCAACGTCATAAACCGAGGGCTCCCTATGTTGACTGCAGAATTATACATCCAAAACGTTTATGTAATCCTGGTCAAATATGGATAAGAACATCCTCAGACTCTGCTCGTGCTTTAACTGTGCCTATCCTTTATGGACAATATTAACAATCAGACAAATGTTAGCCTTTAACTTTTTCTTAAAAATTCTTGTCCTAATTAGCACTAAACTTTAGAATTATTTCCTTAGGTCCAGAGCTCGGTGGAGAGTTTCCTGTCCAAGATATGAAAAGTGGAGAGGGAGGATTGCTGCAGGTCACGTTGGAAGGAATCAACCTAAAGTTCATGCACAGTCAGGTAAGTAGCATGGATCACCGCAGAAAGAGCCTTCAAACCTCACTTCAGGGCTTGAAAACAAAACTCACTCATGGTAATCGAGTTTTCATCCCATCTGACGCTATGCCTTTCTCCTCACTTCTCCACTTTGCATTTCCTTTCACATCGTGACTGTCTTCCTCTAGTGTTATCCACTTTAGCTTTTAGTCCAAAGGTAGAAAAGACTGGTCAAATGTTCGATTGGCCTTTTCTCATAGTTTCCTTAGAGGAAGAATTTGTCTTTTACGTTGATTTAGCTTTATTCTTTTTGAGTTAGTGTGTTTGCCTGCATGCTTGCATTTCCCAAACAATATAAAGTATAAACACATCCCTCCACGTTTCTTTTCACATTTGGGAGATGACATAAAACTTGTTCATTTACTGGGTGGGGATGAAATTAAATGTTGGTGTGTGTTTGTGTGTGTGTGTGTGTGTGGTGCATCAGTGGTAAGACTGATGACCTTGATCAAAGACTTTTCAT
Source organism: Phycodurus eques (assembly GCF_024500275.1). NCBI lineage: Eukaryota > Metazoa > Chordata > Actinopteri > Syngnathiformes > Syngnathidae > Phycodurus > Phycodurus eques. The sequence goes on along the minus strand of NC_084526.1, from coordinate 31,698,291 downwards.
TAATAATTGGCTATTCAGTAGCAAACTGGATATTTTAAGTTTGGACCCTCAAACATTGTCATGTCTTGTCTTCCCATCTGCACAGTTAGTGAGTTTGGACAGACTGGTGACAAATTACAGGAGGAGCCTTCCTAAAAGTGTCTTAGTTGGTGTTGGTGCACATTGCCATAGAATATACTGGCATGATGACCACCATTCTTCCAAAACATATCCTCCTAAAATATTTAGGGCCTGATTTACGAAAGGTTTGCACAAGGGGAAAAAAAGACGCAAAGTTGATATCTCACGTAAATACGTGGAAAAGTGCTACTAACTAGGCGCACCTGTGATTGTGTCTGCCAAACCACATACTTCACTTTGCACGTTCTGTGAGGAGTATATGCAAGTAGATGAATTCAGCACGCGCAATGTGATTTATCAAACTGAGACTATTTGCGATGGCTGATTTTGCGTCTTGAAGTAGTGCATGTGAAAGGCAGGTGCAAATGGCGCATGCAAAATGAGAGGCGACAGGAGAACAGAGCTTTTCCACCTGTGTAAACATTTTTGAGAGGTCAGAAACCAAAATGTCCTAAGCTTCTGAATGATCAAAGGGCTGACTTAGAGCCAGTGACAAGGAGTCATGCCATATCACCGATGACGAAACTCTTCAACTCTGGGTTTCCTTGCATCTGGGTCATTTCAGAGCACTGTGACAATTGTCTGGTGTTGGCCTATTACAGAGGAGTTTTCGGGCATGCTGTCCCAAGTTTTAAACACAGTGTTATGAAGGATGGGCACATGGAATTGCCATGCACTCAGAATGAGTTACATCAAACAAAACATGGCTTTATGCGGTTGCTGGCTTCCCCGAAATTATTGGAGTGATAGATTTATTTTCTCTAACTCAGTCATACATTTGTTTGTCTTCCACTAAAACCTTCAATTCTGTGACTTCAAACTTCATTTTGTACTTGTGGTACCCTCTTAAATTATCCATGGTTAATGAAAACCATCAGCCCTACCTGAAGCCCGAAACCCTCTTTTAAATACTGCGGTCTCCACAACTTTTACACCTGTTCCCAACAGCACCTGCAATCTGTTAGAGTGAGGGAATATGTAATTTAGCATTCGCTATTTGGGATTTTTATAAAAGATCACAATCTGAGTAAGTCACGCACAACATGCCCACCAACAGTAACCACAGCCTGTTAGCTGTGAACATGCAATTTAGCATGAGCTATTTGGGTAAATCAGCCCTCCCCTTCCAAAGAAAACCACAACGGATGAAACACATTTTCACAAAGATTCTCAAAAATCCATTATAATTAAACCATCCTACAACAACAAAACAATATGTATTTGTACCTTGAACTCTTTAAGTCTCAGATCTTTAGCTCTTATTGTTTTTTCTCTAATTTGTCACTTGTCTGTTCTGTATGCTGGTTTATCATAACATTCGGTTATGATCCTGATGAGCAGTTTAAAAGGTTAACTAATTAATAATGCAAGTTAAAGGTAATTAATATTCTCCTTTTAGGAATTAGATTTTATTTTTATCTTACACAAAATACTGAATGGGAAGAGAAAGCCTACCAAAAAAAACCAACAACAAAAACACAAGGATAAAAAACACTCATCTGATAATCATTTATATTTAACTATTAGCATATGTGATGACAGCATAAGTTTTTTTGGATGATGAGACTTAACGAGTGAGAGAATAATTTTCAATATGAGCAAATTCATTATTAAGGGTGCACTACAACAACAAATAGTGGAACCTCCAAAGTCAAACGTTCCCATCTGTCCATTCTCAACACCACTTATCCTGCTCAGGGTCGCGGTGCACTGGAGCCTATCCCAGCTGACTTCGGGCAAAAGCCGGACTACACCATGAACTGGTCACCAGCGAGTTGCAGGGCACATACAGGCACAGACATTCATACAATCCTTGAGTGGGAATTGAACCCATGCTGCCCGCACCAGTCAGGCGAATCTACCACTACACTATCAGTGGCTTAGAAAAAAATGTTCCCATATGAATCAATTCAAATTGCTCCAGAATCAAACTGTTGCCAAAACTACAACCTTGACTAATTCCAATGTTTTAGTAACATTTTAACATTCTTAGTTAATATGCTCATTACCAGTTAATTTATAATAAAGGTTAAAAGAGTGAGAAGTATAATGGAACATTTATATATCAGTTATACTTTACATTTATGTTCTTTATTATACTGCGTAATATATTGTGTAACTTGTTTTGTTGTGATATGCTAGACTTTTGTTGTTTGGTTGTGCTTTCATTTTATACATTTGATCAGTGTTTACTGCTCTCACATCTGGATGAATTCTAACCAATTGGCGGTAGTTTTGTACCGTGTTCTTTTATTTACACACACACACACACACACACACACACACACACACACACACACAGTATTGTAATGACGTAAATTGTACTCTGCCTTTTTGGCCAGATCACCATGAAAAAGCGACATTGATTTCAATGGGTTTCTATTTTCTGGTTGAATAAATGGTTGGATTGATTTGATTGATTGATTAAATATACTGTTCCTATATGATAGCCGCAGTGGTATCCTGTATATCAGTAGGCTCTTTTAGTAGCTTCTTAGTATAACATTTACATGTGGTGTAGAAACAAATATGACACATTTTGAACTTGAAACATACCTTCAGTGTAATGTAGTAGGCCTCCATTTGAGATAAATTAAGTCTTAATGTTGTTTATGCAAACATGCAGTGTATGACTCTTATTTTCCACCCATTGACTACTTTATCCTCTTTTAATTCTTTTGCATTTATCACTTAGCATCTACATAAGGCTACAGGGTAATCATGGCTCACCGACAGCCCAACAGCTATAATGTGTGTTCCAGTGGGCGGTGTGAGTCAAAAAGTGTTTTGGTCAGTGTTTGTGTGTTTTTCTCTAAAATCATTTGTAGTGTGGAGTAGGTGGGCCTCCAATTTGGAGCATAAATAGTTGCAATTCCACACCAAAATTTCTTCAAGCCCGTGTTCTCCTACCTAGCCTTGTTGCATTGCAAGTGTTGTTAACATTATTTGATTTAAAAAAAAACATTTTCATTACAATTGCCAGACATCATGGCAGTATCAAGTATCAATACTTGGGTCGTCAAGTACTCAAAGTACTATTACTTGTACTCAGTCTGAAAAAAATTGGTATTGATGCATTCTAATAGTAAATACTACACAAGCTTAGCCTTTAGGATTGTTGGCCTGTCTCTTCAGGGGAGAGAAATCAGTCATAACACACCCCACACCACAGTATCGCTCAGGAGTTTCTGGCTTGTGCTGTCTTTGATCGGAAGGGAGGGAAATTGCTCCAATTTTTCCTATTTATAAAAAAAACAAAAAAAAAAAAAAAAAACTTTTGACGCACGTTTGTCCCCAAAAAGTTAGAGATTGTGTCTTATGCTGTCTTTGAGCAGAAGGTAGGGAAATTGCTATTTTCCCCCCCACAATTAAAAAAATAAATAAAAATAAATAAAAATACCTTTGACTCATATTTGTCCCAAAAAAGTTTGACTTTGGGGCATTTGACTTCGGAGGGTCCACTGGACCTGATCATATCAAAATAGGAATTTAGCTACGTGTCCTTGTTCATATATCTTCACCATTCATTAATGTTAATGTTGTTATTTTTAATTGTTCAAAAACTCATTCAGGAGTCAATCCTATCGTAATGAGCTTCTCTAAAAAAAAAAACACAAAATGATCAAGCACAGGTTTTTGTTCTGCAGTAAGTATAAGGGGCAGTCAAAAAGAAATATGCCCAATTTAATTTTAACCTACTAATAATTGATTTTTTTTTCTTTTTCTGAAATGTTCACATTTTTTTAGTTTAAATGCTTGTTTCAAGGTTTATTTAAGACACTATTCTTCCTGTTCAGCCTTTTAGAAGTGACGTTAGATGCCCGTCAAAAGCAGAGAGCTGTATTGAATTTTTTGCTTTGGAAGGGAAACCTCAACTAAACATTTTCTAACGGTTGACAAAATATATATGGAATTAGGATTATGTCATCAATGATGACACATGATGGTGATGTCATCAGTGGCGACTCTACAATCTTCTCTGATCAGTGCCTTGACCCGAGTACTCTTCCCACGATTAACCCATGAAAATGGTCTGTCGCTTCGTTGCTTGTAAAAAGAGGTCACTCAAAGCAGGCGCTTGTTCTTTGCCTTTGATCCTGGACACCCACTTTTTGACTGTGATGCATCCTATTGTAGCTTCCCCATACACATTTTGCAACGTTTTGAAAATGTTTTGTTGTGGTACCCCTTCCAAAGCAAGAAATTGAATCACAGACAGCGCTTAGCTTCTGACGGACTTCCAACATTCACCTCATTTGCAAAAAGGCTGACAGGAAGAGGACAACCTTTTTTTTTTTTTTAAATAAGATTTCAAACAAGTATTTAAACTACAACCTGAAAAAATGTCAATCCAAAGTGAATAGTGAAATTGGGTTCATTACTTTTTGACTGCCCCTTCATACAATGTCGGAGGTGACATCTCTACAATGCTGCAGAAATCAAGCATCTCATCATTGACTGCTCTCGTGACTTTCTTGTGCTTGTGTGAGCGTGTGGTGCCAGCCCTTGTTGCTGGAGGAGGAGGCATGGAGGGCTCTGGGGGTTGGAAAACTAAGGTGAAGCCAGCTTTTTACCACCCTAGTCAAGTGGTTGGTTCGGTTTTTGTCTCTATAATGGTTAGGGTACCGTCTTGGCTAGATTCTCGACTAAGTTTGTACAAAGCTCCTGTGGACAGTGCCCCACCCAGAGTGCCGTTGAGTGTTTGTACTCTTCTGTCCCATAATAATCCAAACCATTTCTCTCCCATGCTTTCTCCCCATGCAAGGAGCGGAAGGTACACAACCTCTGCTGTGTTTGCTTCTTAGCAGTAACATCTTATGGGTTTCTTTTTGTTTTCTATTGTTTCCTTTTACTCTTGTAGCTGTGTCCTTTTCTCTTTTTGTCTGAAAATTCCATGTATGCATCTATGGGCCACATTGCTTCAAAATGAATACTTTTCTATTACCCTTTCAAACCGAAAATCACTTGCTCTATGATGTGACTTCCAGTGCCATTGTGAAGTAGTTGTTAGCTTTGACCAGTCCCACTGCATTTAACTGTTGCCCATGTATCATGGAAACTTCTCATATTGTGCCCCCCCACCCCCTTCTGTTGCTGTTAAAGCTTGCATTCCTCATGTAGCTTTTTTTTTATTTACCTTTTAAAATTAATAAGGCAAGGTTTAACCTGGTTATTTTTATATAAAGTTTGAACTTTCATCCAGTATTGTTGAGTTAATAATGGTCTGTCTTTGTGTTGTTTTTTGTTTTTTGTTTTTTTTTTAGGTTTTCATAGAGCTGAGTCACATAAAAAAGTGCAATACAGTGAAGGGAGTCTTTGTCCTGGAGGAATTTGGTAATTACACCATCTATTGATTGTAGGCCTGTACTTGGCGCGGCAGTAACTCAGCTTCATGGCAAGGATTATAATTATTATTTTTTTAAATATTATAATAAGGATTCAGTAAATTGGACATGAGCGTTCGACTGACCGACACACCACAAAATGAAGCATTTGATGATGCACAACTAGACTGGGGAGCAAAATAAGATTTTATTCTGAAATAAAATCAGAAATAACAGTCATTTCATACTTGCTAAATCGTAAATGTCTCATGGAACAGTTACTTATATTTAAAATATATCTATTGCTTTTGTAATAGTATGAAGACTATAAAAATCTATTTGAGATTGTGGAAAGTGAATACTGTGGGTGGGAACAATTTACCCTTGATTAAAACTCCATCTGATGATTAAGTCTTTAAATGTGAAAGAGAAATCTTCAGTTCAGAAGGCAGTGAGCCAGCATGTATTAGTATTGAATTGAATATTTTGTAAAGACTGTTCCTTATTCTTCATGTATGATTTAGCTTAATGCCTACCCCTCATCCCAGACATAAATGAAAACTGTCCACTGAAATGCAAGGACAATGCATCCTAATTTTACTGGAGGGATTTATTTGTTTGAAGGTCAGTGGATGAAGACGTAAACCACATAATGTGTTGCTGTTATTGGTATGGGTCCAGGTTTACTAAACAGACTAATGGAAAGAAGAGTGTAAGTAGGTTAACATAGTAGTGTGGTGTTGAAAGCAGCAGGCAGGGAGGTAGGAAATAGTTTGCAAAGGTTAAAGTGAAGTGCCAGGCTGGGTTACTGTCGTGTCTCTGTGCTGATTTTGTAATGTTGCCCTCATCTTTGCCACTATGAAAACCTTCATTCTCCAGCAGGTAAAGTGTTGTCACCTTTTTATTCAGACAAATTATACACACAATATCTGTTTTCTCGACTCCTTCATTTTCCTGTCCTGTGCTACCCTCATCAGCTGCGGTTCATTTGGGAGATCACCCCAGACTCCATCTCTCATTGGTCATTTTTGCCACAGCAAGGGGAGATCTTCCTGAACTGTTTTTTTTTTTTTTTTTTTTTTTTTAGGGTGCTGGGAGAAAGAGGTTTAACATGTCCTTCTCTTCAGCCTCCTCTTCTCTGCTATCAGTTCAGTTACTAATGAAAAGTCACATTGGGGCCAAATATGTTCTGCACTGTGTAGTTGCTCCTTCGTCATATCCTTTCACGTTCATTTCATTGGAGTGGAGGGAAAGTTGTGTACTACTTGTAATGTTCTTTCTAATATTGAAATAGTTCTTGAGAAACACATTTTATTTGTTATTTTGTGGGCTATGTTTTGTCCCTTAACAGTCTAAAATGGATCATTGATTTATTTTATTCCACATGAAGTTAATCTTTTATTTCAATATTCACAGACACATTGTTAAAAAACAGTGGTTGGATTAAAACCTCCAAATTGAATTTGTGTCCATTTTTGACTGGTGGGGGACATTAGTGGCTCACAACCTATTTGAAGCCATGTTCAGATTTCACTTCTTCAACACCCAAACACTTTCAAAGATAAACTGACTCAAGTTCCTGCTGCCCTTGAATTTCTCTTCTGTCTCTTGCATCGGCATAGTTCCTGAAACTAAAGAAGTGGTGATCCACAAGTACAAGACCCCCATGGTGAGTCCTCATCAGTCTGCTCGTGCACCACTGTGCCTTTCACTCAATGTGTCACAGTATGAAAGTAGGCTTTTAAGATAAATTAGTTGAGCTGATAACATGCCAAGTCAATTTTCCAGTCTGACTTGCAATATACCGCCACAGTGGTTTAAAGACAAAACAACAGTCATTACAAGATTGCTATATGAGTGAAAACTTGCAGCTTTAAAACATTTATTTTTTTTAAAAAGTTGGAATTACAGCCATTTATGGATAATGTCATTTGGAGATTTGACACATTTGTAAATAGAATACAGTGGTCACTTGAGATATGAGTGACCAGATTTACAGATTTTTCAGTATTCTTCAAAAAAGGCCACTCTCAGCTGAAGGTTACTGTAAAACTAAACAAAATATTTTTGTATTTAAAATAACCACATAGCCAAATTAAATATGTTTGAAGATGAATGCTGAAAACAATGCAGTGTAAAGACTGTCAACAACCAAGTACTGACTTATGATATTATGTGAAACTCTTTTTCTCCATCTCAATCGTACAGATGTTTGGGGCGGGGCTAAAACGGAGACCAAAAACGCACTTGCGTGAGTTGGTCCTTACCCACTTTTCGGCGCAATTGCTGCCACTTTATTGATAATAACTTGGCCCATTTCTACCACTACAGCATGTAGTCTGCCATCAAGCTAGGACTACGACCCAGAAAAATGCTTTTTCCAAGAAGTGTTATTGTATTAATTGTGCTACAGTGTCTGCTCAAGATCTTTTTGCTCATCTATGAAAAGTGCTTCCTAACACCATCTTTCAGTTTCCCTTTTTATCTTGGGTGCCATTCTGATTGTTTAGCCCTTTTAACTTTTTTAGTAAAAGTTCCGCGTGACGTTGGCGCACCTCCTTCAAACTTCATTCATAATGTGGCGGCTGCTATTTGCATTTGTATTGGCTGAATGTGTTTACAGGCAGAAGTTCCGCTGAGCTAATGCCTCCGTGTTGCAGTATATTGACATGATTATGCCAATATTAACCGTTCGTAGTTTTAATCAAAGAGACTCTTCAAGTAAATAAATAACAGTTTCCTCCAAAGGTATTAGAATGGCAAGGTCAATTCCTTTGTTTTTGGTGTATACTGAAGACATTTGGGTTTCAGATCAAAAGATAAATATGAGACAAAAGTTCAGAATTCCAGATTTTATTTCCTGGTATTTACAGTGGGTATGGAAAATATTCAGACCCCCTTACATTTCTCACTTTCTTATATTGCAGCCATTTGCTAAAATAATTTGTTCATTTTTTTCCCTCATTAATGTACACACAGCACCCCATATTGACAGGGGGAAAAAGAAGAAAAAATGATTAAAGAAAAACTGAAATATCACACAGCCGTAAGTATTCAGACCCTTTGCTCAGTATTTAGAAGACAGACCCTTTTGAGCTAATACAGCCATGAGTCTTTTTGGGAATGATGCAACAAGTTTTTCACACCTGGATTTGTGGATCCAGGTGAATGGCCCAGTCTGGCTGGGCCATTCAAGAACAGTCACGGAGCTGTTCTGAAGCCACTCCTTCGTTGTTTTACGTGTGCTTAGGTTCATTCTCTTGTTTGAAGGTGAACCTTCGGCTCAGTCTGAGGTCCTGAGCACTTTGGAGAAGGTTTTCGTCCAGGATATCCCTGTACTTGGCCGCATTCATCTTTCCTGTCCCTGCAGCTGGAAAACACCCCCACAGCACGATGCTGCCAACACCACTGTATTGGACAGGCGATGAGCAGTGCCTGGTTTTCTCCACACGTACCGCTTAGATTTAAGGCCAAAAAGTTCTATCTTGGTTTCATCAGATGAGAGAATCTGAATCTGAATTTCTCACCATCTTGGAGTCCTTCAGGTGTTTTTTAGCAAACTCCATGCGGGCTTTCATGTGTCTTCCACTGAGGAGAGGCTTACGGCGGGCCATAAAGCCCCGACTGGTGGAGGGCTGCAATCAGAATCAGAATCATCTTTATTTGCCAAGTATGTCCAAAAACACACAAGGAATTTGTCTCCGGTAGTTGGAGCCGCTCTAGTACAACAGACAGTCAATTTACAGAACACTTTGGGGACATAAAGACATTGACAAAAAACAATCCTCTAGCACATAGAGCAGTTCGAATGACTAATATTGCGATAGTCCGGTGCAATGACCATTGTGCAAAGGGCGCTGAGACTTCAAGGAGTGTATGCGGTTTAAAGTGACGAGTAGTGCGATCATCTGGGACAATGTTGGTTGTGCAAATGTTACAGATACTCCTCAATCAGTGTGCAAATGGAGCAGATGCTACTCTGGCATGAGTGGCCAGTATATGCAAATAGTGCAGCATGGCGAGACAACTACAGTGAGTGCACGAGTAATACATAATTGGCCCCACAGAAATGTGACAACGAACTCAAGTCAAAAAATTGCCAGCTTGTTGTCATGGAATTATAGGTTAGGTGTTTAAGAAGTTGATCGCAAGAGGGAAGAAGCTGTTGGAATGTCTACTAGTTCTAGTTTGCATTGATCGGTAGCGCCTACCTGAGGGAAGGAGCCGGAAGAGCTGGTGACCGGGGTGCGGAGGGTCCGAGAGGATTTTGCACGCCCTTGTCTTAGTTCTGGCAGCGTGCAAGTCCTCAATGGTGGGTAGGGGGGTACCTTCAATCCTTTCAGCAGTTTTGATTGTCCGTTGCAGTCTGAGTTTGTCCTTTTTTGTAGCAGCACCAAACCAGACTGTGATGGAAGAACACAGGACTGATTCGATGACCGCTGTGTAGAACTGTCTCAGCAGCTCCGGTGGCAGGCCGTGCTTTCTCAGAAGCCGCAGGAAGTACATCCTCTGCTGGGCCTTTTTGAGGACGGAGTTGATGTTGGTCGCCCACTTCAGGTCCTGAGAGATTGTAATTCCCAGGAACTTGAAGGTCTCGACGGTTGACACAAGGCAACTGGACAACGTGAGGGGCAGCTGTGGCGAAGGATGCCTCCTGAAGTCCACGATCATCTCTACAGTCTTGAGCGTGTTCAGTTCCAGGTTGTGTCGGCCGCACCACAGCTTCGAACAGCTCCATGATGAAGACACTTTCTAGTGTGTTCACACATCTCCCGACTGCATCTCTGGAGCTCAGCCACAGTGATCTTTGGGTTCTTTACCTCTTCACCAAGGCTATTCTCCCCCGATTGCTCAGTTTGGCCGGACGGCCAGCTCTAGGAAGGGTTCTGGTCATCCCAAACGTCTTCCATTTAAGGATTATGGAGGCCCCTGTGCTCTTAGGAACCTTAAGTGCAGCAGACATTTTTTTGTAACCTTGGCCAAATTTGTGCCTTGCCACAATTCTGTCTCTGAGCTCTTCCGGCAGTTCTTTTGACCTCATGATTCTCATTTGCTCTGACATGCACTGTAAAGCTGTAAGGTCTTATATAGACAGGCTTTCCCCACAAAATCCAATTAGTATAATCAAACACAGCTGGACTCCAATGTAGGTGTACAACCGTCTCAAGGATGATCAGAAGAAATGGACAGCACCTGAGTTAAATGAGTGTCACACAAAAGGGTCTGAATACTTAAGGCTGTGTGATATTTCAGTTTTTGTTTTTTAATCTTCAAAAATTTCACCAATTCTGTTTTTTTCTGTCAATATGGGGTCCTGTGTGTTCATGAATGAGGGGGGAAAATTAACTTAAATGATTTTAGCAAATGGCTGCAATATAACAGTGAAAAATGTAAGCGGGTCTGAATACTTTTAACTTAAATGATTTTAGCAAATGGCTGCAATATAACAGTGAAAAATGTAAGGGGGTCTGAATACTTTCCGTAGCCGATGTATATCTCGATGTTAAACAACTCGGAACAGAGCACCTTTTGTTTGAATCCACCCATTTTGCAAGTGAGCAAAAGTATTGGAACATGTGACTGATGGGTGTTTCTAGTTGCTTCGGTGTTGCGTTTTAGATGGTGCTTGTTTTTGCTTTGGGTTTTACCTATGAAAACTGGTGTTAAGCAAACATGAAGACCAGTGAGCTGTCTATGGGAGAGAAGCAAGGGAGAAAAGCAAACTATTTTGCAAACTATTTTGAAGCTGAGAGAAGAGGGAAACTCGATCAGAGCTATTGCACAAACATTGGGCATAGCCAATACAACAATTTGGAATGTCCTGAAAAAGATAGAAACTACTGGTGTACTGAGCAACAGACATCGAACCGGTCGGCCAAGGGTATCAACATCAGTTGATGACAGAAACGTGAGAGCTGTGAAGAATCCCCCAAAGACAACAATCAGTGACATCACTGCCAACCTCCACAGTGCAGGGGTGCATATAGCACAATCCACTGTTCGAAGAACACTGAGAAAAAAAATATAGAGGCCATACCACAAGATGCAAACCACTCATCAGAAAAAAGAATCGGAAAGCCAGATTGGATTTTGCAAAGTACAGAGAAGAGCCAAAAAAGTTTTGGAACAAAGTTTTATGGACTGATGAGACCAAGATTAACCTTGATTTGGAAGATTTACGTTCCATATATATCACATTAGCTTTATATAACCTTAGAAAGTTTTATTGTACCATAGCTCTTAGCACGGTACTTCTCTGTGGTCTTGCAAATGTGCTCGGGACTGTTTTCTCTTCCTTTCTCATCCTCTGCATGCACCCATTCACATAAAGATACGTTTGAGTGCAGCTGGACGAATCTAATTGTGTGAGAATGTTGTGGGAATGAGAGGGGTGCATTTCTTTTTTTTCTCTTCTCTGTCTCTCACTTCTGAAGAATGAAGGTGATTCTTTGCTTGCGCTTCAGTAAGGGGTAATGACTCGTGACGACTTGTACCTTTTGCTCTCTTTGCAAGCTCATCTGTGAAGCATGGTGGAGGTAATGTCATGGATTGGGCTTGCATGGCTGCTTCTGGAACGGCTCATTAGTCTTTATTCATGATGTAACTCATGATGGGAGCAGCAGAATGAAATCTGAAGCGTACAAAACCATTTTGTCTGGCAATTTACAGATAAATGTATCCAAACTAATTGGGAGAAGCTTCATCGTGCAACAAGACAATGACCCAAAACACGCTCCCAACACAACAAAGGACTTCATCAGGGGGATAAAGTGGAAGGTCTTACACTGGCCAAGTCAATGACCAGAGCTCAACCCAATAGAGCATGCATTTCAGCCTCTTGAAGAGGAGACTGAAGGGAGAAACCCCCAGAAACAAGAACTGAAAGAGGCTCCTGTCAATGCTGGAAAAGCATTTCAGCTGAAGAATGAATTCTGGTGAAGTCTTTGGGTCACAGGCTTGATGCAGTTATTGCAAATAAGGGTTATGCCACCAAATATTAAGTTACTCACTTTAAGTTAATTTAATAATGTCTGTTCCAATACTTTTGCTCACTTTAAAAGTGGGTGGCTTCTAACAAAAGGTGCTCTGTCCTAAGTTGTTTAATACATACAGATATAAATATCATGAAAGAGAAGCTGGAATTTTGAACTTTTGTCTGATATTCATCTTTTGATCTGTATACACACACACACACACACATACACGCACACAGTGCTGTGAAAAAGTAATGGCCCCCTTCTCAAATACTTCTTTTTGCATTGTTTACCCACTTTGTTTAAGATCACCAAACAAATGTAAATATCAGACAAAATAACTTAAAATGCTGTTTTTAAATAGTGGTTTAATTTTTTAAGGAAAAAAAAACTATTCAAAGTTACCTGGCCCTGTGTGAACAAGTAATGACCCCCCCCTTGTTAAATCATGAATTGTGGCTAATCACAATTTTTGGTTAATTTTTACTGATCACACCCAAGCCTGATTCCCTCCAGACCTTTTCAATCAAGAAATCACTTAAACATAATCTGTACCGACAAAATCAAGTCGGACAAAATATCTAAAAAAAAAAGCTGTGACAAAATGACACGATCCAAAGAAATTCTAGAACAGTCGAAAAATAATTCTGTCTGTAAAGGATTACAAAAACAATTTCTAAAGCTTTAGGATTCCAGCAAACCATAGGGAGAGCCATTATCCTCCCGTGGAGAAAACATGGAACAGTAGTGAACCTTCCTAGGTGTAGCCTGCCTACAAAGATTACCCCAAGAGAACAGCAATGACTCATCAAGGAGGCCACGAAGGAACTCAGAAGAACTGCAGGGCACCCTTTCCTCGGTTAAAGTCAGTGTCAAAACCTAGACCTTTGTGAGAATGTTATATGGACTAACAAGATGAAAGTTGAGCTTTTTGGAAGGTGTGTGTTTCGTTACGTCTGGCGTGAATGTAGCACAGCATTTCAGAAAAAGAACATAGTACCAACAGTCAAGCATGATGGTGGGAGTGTGATGGATGTGAGTGATAGTGGTCTTGGACTGTTTTTCCCCTTGAGGACCTGGACTACTTGTGATTGATGAAACCATGAATTCTGGTCTTTATGAGAAAATCCTGAAGGAGAATGTTCAGCCACTTCAGTTTGTGACCTCAAGCTGAAGCACAATTTGGGTTCTGCCGCATGATAACAATATAAAACACACCAACAATTCAACTTCTGAATGGCTTAAAAAAAAGGTTTTGGGGTCACCTCGTCAATGTCTAGACTTGAATCCGATTGAAATGCTGTGGGATGACCTTAAAAAAGCTGTTGATTCTCGAAAACCCTCCATTTTTGCTGAATTCAAACAATTCTGCAAGTAAGAGTGGGCCAAAATATCTCCACAGAGATGTGAAAGACTCATTGCCAGTTAGAGGAAACGCTTGATTTCAGTTGTTGTTGCTGACGACGGCCCAACCAGTTATTATATTTAGGGGTCATTACTTTTTCACACAGGGCCAGGTATCTTTGAATATTTCCCCCCACCCCACCCCCCTTATTAAATGAAACAGGGGTGGGGGGGATCATCCTATATGGCCGATTGTCTGTTTCAAAGAAGCACTTTTTTTTTTTTTTTTTTTTAATATATAAAGTACACATGCACCCATATTACTGTACAATATAAGTTATTTTTCTTCGTGGTCTACGTACAGTACAAAGTTAATGTCAATAAATATATTAAAAAAAAGCTTAAATTTTATCCAAACTTAACTGCGCAATTGTGCTTGGTCATGGTGACATTGTTGACGTACAGTACTCATCATAGGCAAGTCGCTTTCATGAGCGTTTCAGAATTTGTTGCGAAAGGCAAACAGCTTGACCCAAAAAAAAAAAAAAAAAAAAACGTACTAAAAATGGCATGTTCCAGACTCCAAAGACTTGTTTTGTATTCCTCAGAGTTAACACTGCAGCCGGGCCGCTCTCTCCTGCTCTATGCACAATTGGACAATAGATAGAAACATCAACACAAGGCTACCACATCAGTGCCCCACATTTAACATGGCTGCCAAGTAGGCACAGGAGGCACTTCTTTTGGAATTTAATCCAGTCATGTTCTATATCTGTGACCCGGAAATTCATCAGTCCCATTCTCTGCCTGCATTGTGCCACAGCACTAGTAAACAGCAGTGGCCAATTCTGGAACTGACAAACTTTCTCAACAGAAACTATTTTTGGACACATTGTTCAGTCCCGACGGATGTATCCAATATCCGTTATATCTGGGTCCGTTTTATTGAGGTTCCACTGTGTGGGTGCCGGTGTGCGCGCGCACACACAGCGGATGGAATAAGTATTTAACACGTCACCATTTTTCTCACTAAATATATTTCCAAAGGTTCTATTGACATGAAATCTTCACCAGATGTAGGGAACAGCCCTAGCAATCCATACATACAAAGAAATAAGCTCAAAGATTTAGTTGTGTAAAAATGTGAAATGACAGGGAAAAAGTAGTGAACACATGAAGGGAGGTGCAAAAAGGCATGAAAAGCCAAGACAACACCTAAAATCTATCAGTAATCAAACAGCAATTCAGCCCCGTCAGTGTAAATGAATATCAACCGATTCAGTCCTGATGGATGGCCGACAAAAAGTTGTCATTGCCAAAGTGTGAGTCAAGACACATCTCATGATGGGTAAGAGCACGGAGCTGTCTCAAGACCATCGCAAACTCATTGTTGCAAAATATAACGATGGCATTGGTTACAGGCGGATAGCTAAACTTCTTAACGTTCCAGTGAGCACGATTGGGGCCATAATACGCAAGTGGAAAGCCAATCATACCACCATAAATTCGCCTCGATCAGGTGGTCCTCGCAAGATTTCTGACAGAGGAGTGCAAAGAATAATCAGAAGAGTTGTCCAAGAGCCAAGGACCACCTGTGGAGAGCTTCAAAAAGACCTGCAATTAGCAGATACTGTTGAAAACCGTTAGTAATGCACGCGCAACCATGCAAGACCCCATTGCTGGGAGGGAAAAAAAAAAACAAAAACATGTCAAAGCTCGTTTAAAGTTTGCTGCATTTGGACCAAGCCAGTTAAATAACAGAGAATATAGGCTGGTCTGATGAGAGCAAAATTGAACTCTTTAGATGCCATAATGCAAGTTTGGAGGAGAAATGGCACTGCACGTCACCCTAAAAACACCATACCAACTGTGAAGTTCGGAGGTGGGAACATGATGGTGTGGGGCTGCTTTTCAGCCAATGGTACTGGTAAACTTCACATTATTGAAAGGAAGGGATGAATGGGCAAATGTACCAAGATATTCCTGACAGAAATCTGCTGCCATCTACGAGGATGATGAAAATGAAACGAGGGTGGACATTTCAGCAGGATAATGATCCAGAACGTACTGCCAAGGAAACTCTCAATTGGTGTCAAACAACAAAAATACAGCTGCTAGAATGGCCCAGTCAGTCACCTGGCTTGAATCCAATTGAAATATTTACGGAAAGAACTGAAACTCAGTCCATAAAAGAAGCCCACAGAACCTTCAAGATTTGAAGACTGCTTATGTGGAGGAATGGGCCAAAATCACACCAGAGCAATGCATGGGCCTAGTTTCTCCATACAGGAGGCGTCTTGAACCTGTCATTGCAAACAAAGGCTTTTGTACAAAATATTAGATAAATACCATTTGGCGTGTTCAATACTTTTCCCATGTCATTTCACATTATTACACACAACTTTTTGTTCTAATTTCTTTGTATGTATGGATTACTTGGGTTATTCCCAATATCTGTCAATAGCACATTTGGAAGTACAGTGTTCCCTTGTTTATCGCGGGGGGTTACGTTCCAAAAATAACCCGGGATAGGTGAAATCCGTGAAGTAGGAATCTTTATTTTTTCAATTATTATACTATGTTTAAGGCTGTAAACTTCACATTAACATTTCCTCTCTTGTTTAAACAAGCTCAAAGTTTAAACCCTTTGTAACAAAAATAATTACATTATTATTATTATTGTTGTAGTACTTATTATTATTGTTAATATTATTGTGTAACGAAACAAAGGTCAAAACCTGTTTTAAGGCCCAAACATTTAAGAAATAAAAATGTAAACATTTTCTGACAATTTTTAGAAATAACGAATTTAGTTTTAATGGGCAACGTATGAGGTTGGAAACATAAATTATTAATTGTGACTCGCGCGTATTTCACGCAGAATAGAATGCGGGTTTGTACGTTGTAAAAGGCAGCATGCAAAATTGCACTGTAAAAAAGTCTGCGAAGTCATGAATCTGCGATAGTCTAATCGCGAAGTAGCGAGGGTTCACTGTATATTTAGTGAGAAAAATGTTAACGTCTTAAATACTTATTACAGCCGCTCTGTGTGTGTGTCTATATATATCCAGCCATCCATCCATTTTCCTAGCCACTTCTCCTCACTAGGGTCACGGGCGTGCTGGAGCCTATCCCAGCTATCATCGGGCAGGAGGCGGGGTACACCCTGAACTGGTTGCCAGCCAATCGCACGGCACATACATACAAACAAACAACCATTCGCACTCACATTCACACATACGGGGCCATTTAGAGTTTTCAATTAATGTGCATGTTTTGGGATGTGGGAGGAAACCGAAGTGCCCGGAGAAAACTCACGCAGGCACAGGGAGAAAATGCAAACTCCACACAGGCGGGGCCGGGGATTGAACCCGGCTCCTCAGAACTGTGAGACTGACCCTCAGTCGTCCACCGTTTCTCTCTCTCTCTCTCTCTCTCTCTCTCTCTCTCTCTCTCTCTCTCTCTCTCTCTCTCTGTATATAAAAAGAGAGAGGGAGGGAGGGTAAGGAAAGTATTCAGACCCCCTTAAATTATTCATTTTATATTACAGCCATTTGCTAAAATATTTTTTTCCCCCTCAATGTACACACAGCACCCCATATTGACAGAAAAAAGCAGAATTGACATTTTTGCAGATTTATTAAAAGAGAACAACTGAAATATCACACAGCCATACGTATTCAGACCCACTCATATATTTAACTCTGGTGCTGTCCAGTTCTTCTGATCATCCTTGAGCTGGTTCTACACCTTCATTTGAGTCCAGCTCTGTTTGATTATACTGATTGGACTTGATTAGGAAAGCCACATACCTGTCTATATAAGACCTTACAGCTCACAGTGCATGTCAGAGCAAATGAGAATCATGAGATCAAAGGAAGTGCCTGAAGAGCTCAGAGACAGAATTATGGCAAGGCACAGATCTGGCCATGGTTACAAAAATATTTCTGCTGCACTTTACGTTCCTAAGAGCACAGTGGCCTCCATAATCCTTAAAATGGAAGACGTTTTGGGACGACCAGAACCCTTCCGAGAGCTGGCCGTCCGGCCAAGCTGAGCTATCGGGGGAGAAGAGCCTTGGTGAGAGAGGTAAAGAAGAACCCAAAAGATCACTGTGGCTGAGCTCCAGAGATGCAGTCGGGAGATTGGAGAAAGTTCTAGAAAGTCAACCATCACTGTAGCGCGCCATCAGTCGGGGCTTTATGGCAGAATGGCCCGACGGAAGCCTCTCCTCAGTGCAAGACACATGAAAGCCCACATGGAGTTTGCTTAAAAAAAAACGATTGGACTTTTTGGCCTTAATTAATTCTAAGCGGTATGTGTGGAGAAAACCAGGCATTGCTCATCACCTGTACAATACAGTCCCAACAGTGAAGCATGGTGGTGGCAGCATCATGCTGCGGGGGTGTTTTTTCAGCTGCAGGGACAGGACGACTGATTGCAGTCAAAGGAAAGATTTATGCGGCCACATAGAGGGATATCCTGGACAAAAACCTCCAGAGTGCTCAGGACCTCACCCTGGGCTGAAAGGTCACCTTCAAACAAGACAATGACCCTAAGCACACAACTAAAATAACAAAGGAGTCGCTTCAATTGAAAAAAACTGTTCTTGAATGGCCCAGCCAGACCCCTGACTTAAACCTAAGTAAGCATCTCTGGAGAGACCTGAAAATGGCTGTCCACCACCCAACCTGATAAAACTGGAAAGGATCTGCGAGGAGGACTGGCAGACAATCCCCAAATCCAGGTGTGAAAAACTTGCTGCATTATTCCCCAAAAGACTCATAGCTGTATTAGCTCAAAAGGGTGCTTCTACTATATAGTGTGCAAAGGGTCTTAATACTTATGACTGGGAGACATTTCAGTTTTTCTTTTTTAATAAATCTGCAAAAAATTCAACAATTCTGTTTTTTTCTGTCAATACCAGGGTGCTGTGTTTACATTAATGACAAACAATTTACTTAAATGATTTTAGCAAATGGCTGCAATGTAACAAAGAGTGAAACATTTAAGGGGGTCAGAATATTTTCTGTACCCACTGTATATCTAGATGTGTTAACTCAGAACAGAGCACCTTTTGTTCGAACCACACTTCCACATTTGGCAAAACAGGTGAAAGCACTTCCTCCCGTCACAGGTAAATGGCAGAATGGCACCGGGACAAAGCACCCGTAGGAACTTATCATCATAAGGTGACATGTTAAGCTTAACATCCACTTAGTATGAAGAAAATGACCAAAACATAAGTGTAAATATTTACTCTGCAACGGTCCACTCCATTGAGGAAGAATGACGAAATGCTGGTCGTAATGTCATTGGAAACATCAGGGTCCTTAAAGGGGAGACTTTTCACCATTCAGCTTGTTAGAGAACAGCACATTGTGCAAAAACTGCTGAACCATTTAAACAGTTGGACAAAGTTTACAGAAGGTCAAATTAAGTTAACCTGTAAAGGTTATAGTGCATTGCAGGTTCATCCTGAAATTTCATTCAAAGGCCTATTATCTTCAACTTTTGTGAGTGGTGTATGATATGACATCACCTCGACCTGGGTCATGAATCTTCATCCTCCTCCTCATGTTCCACAGGCCCATCAAATCTGTTACTCGGTCCTCTGCCTTTTCTCCTACGTGGCAGCTGTGAAGGGGAAGGAGACAGATGGAAAAGCCAAGATTCTATCGCCACGACCCCTCCCAAGCTAGTTTACCTTCTGCCCGCCTGGACCTCAATCGTCCTCCACCTCCTCCTCCATGTGCCTCGACTTGAGCTCAACCACCACAGACAATCCCCGATCGTGACACGGAAGCACACAAATCAGTGTAACTATTGGCCCGTTTTCAACCTACAGTGCTCTCTGATGTCGTGTAAATACTCGTTCCCAGGAAGTTTGTCTGTGTTGCCTTCTGCTGTCCGGCCAGATGTTCATTAGAGGAACCAAGTGCATGCAGGTCCCGTGCACCCAACCCATTAAACTATTAACTGTGATTGAGTGCTTATTTACTGTGACGTCGCTCTCTGCTAACACGTACACGGATGGCTGCTAAGGAAGTGATCTGTGCTCCTGCTCTTAGCTCAGTCCGCTGGGCTGAATTACTGTCCTAGTTCCACTGTAACCTCGTCTGTGTGCTGCTGTTCATCCGTAGCATGTTACATGTGATCATACAGGAATAAATATTATATACACATTTTGCTGTATACTTCTGAAAAGTAATACCCATAAATATTGAATTGCCTAAATGGGCAATACTGAGTTCACAGGGTGAACAATGTCAGCGAGAACGTACATTCTTTTGCTGTCGATTGACATGGCGTCAGTGTGATGTGATGTGATTTTGTGTCTCCGTGTGAACAGTGTAATCATTTGATAGATTGGGTCACGCTACGTAAAGTGATGAACGTGATGTGACCTTCAAACTCATCGCCTCCCTCGCGTTCATGTTGTGTCTGGACATGACATAGTCTTCATGATAATTCTAGACCTGAGTAGTCAGGGTGTCCTTGGTGTACTATTAATGTACAATTTGGGGTTGAACGGCTATCGTGGCCACATTGGAATTGATAGATTCTTAATTCATCCACAAAGGAAGTTTGTGGATGAACAAAAAATTAAAAGAGGTGAACACTGATGGAGGTGTGACATTTTCTGGAGCGTGTTTTGATGATGTCCTTTAAAAGTAAAGATTCTGGTTGCTCATCCAACTTTCAGTGTGTGTTAAGTAGTTTCTCCACATCCAGCAATACATTGATAGAAGCCTGTATTTTTAGCCTTTGACTGTATCCAAGTGAGTAAAAAGGAAGTTCCACTAATTCCACCTCCTTGGTCATGATAAACCTGAATCCAGAATTCAGTGTGACACTGGGACAAAGCTTTGAGGATCAGTGGATCTTTCCAACTATGTCTTTGTTTTGACTGGCATCTGTCTCACGAGGAAAGAAATATGTGTGAGTGTTTATAGAAATGTACAGCTTAAGCCCTCTAATAAAGTCATCCAAAATGGAGCCTCGTGTTTGTTTCTTTGGAAAAATTACATTCTGCTGAAAAGTTGCTTTATTGTAGGTGCAATGAAACAAACACTTGTTCATTTATTTACAACTTTGGCTCCCCAGCATCTGAATTAAGACCATTGGAAGAGAAAAGGCACAGGATTACATCCAAAAATAAACAGCCTCGTTGGAGCAAATTAATGATACGTGCTTAATATGCTGTACTGCAAAAAAAGTCTGGTGGAAAGAAAAGGAGACGATGAATTACATTTGATTCGAAAAACAGATTGTGTATACATTAAAAGTGATTAGTAATTTAACAATATTAAAGAGTGGAGTAAGGTTGGACCGGCATTCGTCATATTTGGAGTGAAAGAAACCCCATCTGTTGGGTTGTGGCAAAACAAGCTTGGAGGTTGAAGCCATCTGCTGATGAGTTGACTTTCCAAAATCTCCATATAGCCTACTTGAAAGATGATTCACTTTAAAATGTTTTCAAAGACTGTCTTCTAAAATTGTTCAATAAAACCAGAGTTCATAAATAGTTGCACTGGCGAGAGTAAAGCTGGAACTCCTCCAACTGTCATAAATGTAATTCACATGCCATGCAGAGATTAAAGTTTCACCACTTGACGGTCACAGGGTTCACAGGGTGGCGTCATCCTAGTTGACGGCGTTTCGGAGTATTCGGAGGCGAGACATGACTTCGTCCCAGTCCAGGTAGGCGCCCTCGAGGTGTCGTACTCTGTCCGGCCTACTGATGTAGCTTTTTCGGCCGTGCAGCAGGCGCCAGTTGTCGAATGTCACCACGTCGCCTGCAATGCAAGCACAACCAGTGGTGACTTTTTCAGTAACGATGTCATGCGCTCATTTAAAATATTGCCTTGGCGCCATCTGAGGACCAAGGAAATATAATGAAGTGTTTGGGTGAGCTTAATTTAGTGCCACACGGTTATGAAAACTCAACTTTCTGAAGAATATTTCCATTTTATAGATAATGCTACAAGTGTATTCAGCTGTTACATCCCTGCAAGGTGGTTACGTTAATGAGTCAAAGGTTTAGAAGACATTTTTGTTTGTAGATTGAATATATATATTTCGTTTGTAACTTGAAAAGTTAATTTGTTCTGTACTCTCATTGAAATTGAGAAATTGCACATCTACACGCTGTTGTAACACGTGCAGAATGTGGTTTTGGCATTGTCTTGCTGAAATAAGCAGGGGCGTCCATGAAAAAGACGTTGCTTGGATGGCAGCATATGTTTCTCCAAAACCTGTATGTACCTTTCTGCATTAATGGTACATTCACAGATGTGTAAATTACCCATGCCATTGGCACTAACACAGCCCCATACCATCACAGATACTGGCTTTTGAACTTTGCGTCCATAACAGTCCGGATGATTCTTTTCCTCTTTCGCCCGGACGACCCGACGTCCACAATTTCCAAAGATAATTTGAAATGTGGACTCGTCGGACCACAGAACACTTCCACTTTTCATCAGTCCATCTTAGATGATCTCGGGCGCAGAGAAGCCGGCGGCGTTTCTGGGTGTTGTAGATAAATGGCTTTTGCTTTGCATAGTAGAGTTTCAAGTTGCACTTATGGATGTAGCGCCGAACTGTATTTACTGACATTGGTTTTCTGAAGTGTTCCTGAGCCCATGTGGTGGTATCCTTTACACGTTGATTTTTCATGCAGTGCCGCCTGAGGGATCGAAGGTCACGGGTATTCAATGTTGGTTTTCGGCCTTGCCGCTTACATGCAGTGATTTCTCCAGATTCTCTGAACCTTTTGATGATGATGAAATCCCTAAATTCCTTGTAATTGTACGTTCAGGAACATTGTCCTTAAGCTGTTCGACTATTTTCCCACGCACTTGTTCACAAAGAGGTGAACCTCGCCCCATCTTTGCTTGTGAATGACTGAGCAATTCAGGGAAGCTCCTTTTATACCCAATCATGGCACCCTCCTGTTCCCAATTAGCCTGTTCACCTGTGGGATGTTCCAAACAGGTGTTTGATGAGCATTCCTCAACTTTCTCAGTCTTTTTTGCCACCCGTCCCAGCTTTTTTGGAACGTGTTGCAACCATAAAATTCTAAGTTAATGATTATTTGCTAAAAACAATAAAGTGTATCAGTTTGAACATTAAATATCTTGTCTTTGTAGTGTATTCAATTAAATATAGGTTGAACCTGATTCACAAATCATTGTGTTAAACATGAATAAAAAGAGAATACAATCTGTTTTTATTTATGTTTAACAAAACCTCCCAACTTCATTGGAATTGGGGTTGTATGTTAAGAAACCCCACTCCTAAAAAGAGGGTGTTGGTTACTGAATTGGTCGTTTGGGCACTCATCTCCCAATACAGCGTGGTTGGAACCACGGTGTGGTTGACTGCGCAGGAAGTGTCACTGTAGATGTGCAACCCAGAATACATCGCAGAGGTGCAAAATCAGACTGGTTGCATACAGTCCCCTCCAAAAGTATTGGAATGGGACGGTTAATTCCTTTGTTTTTGTTCTATACTGAAGACATTTGGGTTTCACATCAAAAGATGACTATGAGACAAAAGTTCAGAATTCCAGCTTTTATTTCATGGTATTTATATCTCGATGTTTTAAGCAACTCAGGACACAGCACCTTTTGTTTGAAGCCACCCTCTTTTCAAGTGAGCCAAAGTATTGGAACATCTGACTGATGGGTGAAAACCGCATTTGCTGTTAAGCAAACATGAAGACCAGAGAGCTGTATATGGGAGAAAAGCAAACCATTTTGAAACTGAGAAAAGAGCAAAAAAATCGATCAGAGCTATTGCACAAACATTGGGCATAGCCAATACAAATATTTCGATGTCCTGAGAAAGAAAGAAACTACTGGTGTACTGAGCAACAGACATTGAACAGGTCGGCCAAAGGTCTCAACAGCAGTTGATTTCAGAAACATTGTGAGAGCTGTGAAGAAACACCCAAAGACAACAATCAGTGACATCACTGCCAACCTCCACAGGGCAGCGGTGAAGATAGCACAATCCAGTGTTCGGAGAAGACTTTGAGAGAAGAAATATCCAGGCCATACCACAAGATGCAAACCACTCATCAGCAAAAAGAATCGGAAAGCCACATTGCATTTGACCTCCTGAAGAGGAGACTGAAGGTGAACCCCCCCCCCCCAGAAACAAACAAGAACTGAAAGAGGCTTCAGTGAAGGCCTGGAAAAGCATTTCAAATGAAGAATGCCACAGTCTAATGAAGTCAATGGGTCGCAGGCTTGATGCAGTTATTGCAAGTAAGGATTATGCCACCAAATATTAAATGTTATTCACTTTAAATAAATTTAATAATGCCTGTTCTGATAGTTTTGCTCACTTGAAAAGTGGGTGGCTTCAAACAAAAGGTGCTCTGTCCTGAGTTGTTTAACACATTTAAATGTAAATACCATGAAATGAAAGCTGGAATTCTGAACGTTTGTCTAATATTCATATTTTGATCTGAAACCCAAATGTCTTCTGTATACAACAAACACAAAAGGAATTGACCTTGCCATTCCAATACTTTTGGAGGGGACTGTATTTGCATTTTTACTGGAAGCAATCAAACGTTATTCACTGGAAAACATGGCTTTTCTTAGTTTTTGTACTCGTTCTAGAATCCTCTAAGATGCCACAAGATGTCGCCAAAGCCTTGTCTAAATAGAAATTGGTTTCAAGGAAGTACAGTACGTTGAAGTGTTACATTTTGTCAAGTTAGGAGTCTTCTATACAAAGGCACTTCAGGTGCATTATTATTATTATTATTATTTTTAAACATCTGTAAGACATTTATTTTTAAGGGTACAGTAATGTAAAATAAGTTCGAAATTATACTGTTTTAGGGTCATAGTTTGACAAATGCAGCCCTATGGGTGGCACAAGTCAGTGCAAACTGTAGGCCGGTCCCAAGCCCGGATAAATGCAGAGGGTTGCGTCAGGAAGGGCATCCGGCTTAAAACCTTGCCAAACAAATATGAGCGTTCATCCAAAGAATTCCATACCGGATCGGTCGTGGCCCGGGTTAACAACGTCCGCCACCGGCGCCGTCAACCTGCGGGGCGCCGTTGGAAATTCAGCTACTGTGGGTCGAAGTCAAAGAAGAAGAGGAGGTGGAAAGCGGGTTCTTCGGCAGAAAGAGAAGAGGAAAACACAGAGCCTAGAACTGAATGTGGGGACTTTGAATGTTGGGACTATGACAGGAAAATCTCGGGAGTTGGTTGACATGATGATGAGGAGAAAGGTTGATATATTGTGTGTCCAGGAGACCAGGTGGAAAGGCAGTAAGGCTAGAAGTTTAGGGGCAGGGTTTAAATTATTTTACCATGGTGTCGATGGGAAGAGAAATGGAGTCGGGGTTATTTTAAAAGAAGAGTTGGCTAAGAATGTCTTGGAGGTGAAAAGAGTATCAGATTGAGTGATGAGGCTGAAACTTGAAATTGAGGGTGTTATGTGTAATGTGATTAGTGGCTATGCCCCACAGGTAGGATGTGACCTAGAGGTGAAAGAGAAATTCTGGAAGGAGCTAGATGATGTAGTTCTTAGCATCCCAGTCAGAGAGAGAGTCGTAATTGGTGCAGATTGTAATGGACATGTTGGTGAAGGTAATAGGGGTGATGAAGAAGTGATGGGTAAATACGGCATCCAGGAAAGGAACTTGGAGGGACAGATGGTGGTAGACTTTGCAACAAGGATGCAAATGGCTGTAGTGAACACTTTTTTCCAGAAGAGGCACGAACATAGGGTGACCTATAAGAGCGGAGGTAGAAGCACACAGGTGGATTACATCTTGTGCAGACGATGTAATCTGAAAGAGGTTACCAACTGTAAGGTAGTGGTAGGGGAGAGTGTGGCTAGACAGCATAGGATGGTGGTGTGTAAGATGACTCTGGTGGTGGGGAGGAAAATTAGGAAGACAAAGGCAGAGAAGAGAACCATGTGGTGGAAGCTGAGACAGGACGAGTGTTGTGCAGCTTTTCGGGAAGAGGTGATACAGGCTCTCGGTGGACGGCAGGAGCTTCCAGAAGACTGGACCACTGCAGCCAAGGTGATCAGAGAAGCAGGCAGGAGAGTACTTGGTGTATCTTCTGGCAGGAAAGGAGAGAAGGAGACTTGGTGGTGGAACCTCACAGTACAGGAAATCATACAAGGAAAGAGGTTAGCTAAGAAGAAGTGGGACACTGAGAGGACCGAGGAGAGGCGAAAGGAATACATTGAGATGCGACACAGGGCAAAGGTAGAGGTGGCAAAGGCAAAACAAGAGGCATATGATGACATGTATGGCAGGTTGGACACTAAAGAAGGAGAAAAGGATCTATACAGGCTGGCCAGACAGAGGGACAGAGATGGGAAGGATGTGCAGCAGGTTAGGGTGATTAAGGATAGAGATGGAAATATGTTGACTGGTGCCAGCAGTGTGCTTGCTAGATGGAAAGAATACTTCGAGGAGTTGATGAATGAGGAAAATGATAGAGAAGGGAGAGTAGAAGAGGTAAGTGTGGTGGACCAGGAAGTGGCAATGATTAGTAAGGGGGAAGTTAGAAAGGCATTAAAGAGGATGAAAAATGGAAAGGCAGTTGGTCCTGATGACATTCCTGTGGAAGGTATGGAAGCATCTAGGAGAGGTGGCTGTGAAGTTTTTGACCAGCTTGTTCAATAGAATTCTAGTGCGTGAGAAGATGCCTGAGGAATGGAGGAAAAGTGTACTGGTGCCCATTTTTAAGAACAAAGGTGATGTGCAGAGCTGTGGCAACTATAGAGGAATAAAGTTGATGAGCCACACAATGAAGTTATGGGAAAGAGTAGTGGAGGATAGACTCAGGACAGAAGTGAGTATTTGCGAGCAACAGTATGGTTTCATGCCTAGAAAGAGTACCACAGATGCATTATTTGCCTTGAGGATGTTGATGGAAAAGTACAGAGAAGGTCAGAAGGAGCTACATTGTGTCTTTGTAGATCTAGAGAAAGCCTATGACAGAGTACCCAGAGAAGAACTGTGGTACTGCATGCGGAAGTCTGGAGTGGCAGAGAAGTATGTTAGAATAATACAGGACATGTACGAGGGCAGCAGAACAGCGGTGAGGTGTGCTGTAGGTGTGACAGAAGAATTTAAGGTGGACGTGGGACTGCATCAGGGATCAGCCCTGAGCCCCTTCCTTTTTGCAGTGGTGATGGATAGGCTGACAGATGAGGTTAGACTGGAATCCCCGTGGACCATGATGTTTGCAGATGACATTGTGATCTGCAGTGAAAGCAGGGAGCAGCTGGAGGAACAGTTAGAGAGATGGAGGCATGCACTGGAAAGAAGAGGAATGAAGATTAGCCGAAGTAAAACAGAATATATGTGCATGAATGAGAGGGCTGGTGGGGGAAGAATGAGGCTACAGGGAGAAGCGATAGCAAGGGTGGAGGACTTTAAATACTTGGGGTCAACCGTCCAGAGCAATGGTGAGTGTGGTCAGGAAGTGAAGAAACGGGTCAAAGCAGGTTGGAACGGGTGGAGGAAGGTGTCAGGTGTGTTATGTGACAGAAGAGTCTCTGCTAGGATGAAGGGCAAAGTTTATAAAACAGTAGTGAGGCCAGCCATGATGTACGGATTAGAGACAGTGGCACTGAAGAGACAACAGGAAGCAGAGCTGGAGGTGGCGGAAATGAAGATGTTGAGGTTCGCTCTTGGAGTGACCAGGTTGGATAAAATTAGAAATGAGCTCATCAGAGGGACAGCCAAGGTTCGATGTTTTGGAGACAAAGTTAGAGAGCGCAGACTTCAATGGTTTGGACACGTCCAGAGGAGAAATAGTGAGTATATTGGAAGAAGGATGATGAGGATGGAGCTGCCAGGCAAGAGAGCTCGAGGAAGACCAAAGAGAAAGTTGATGGATGTCGTGAGGGAAGACATGATGGCAGTTGGTGTTCGAGAGGAGGATGCAGGAGATAGGCTTACATGGAAAAGGATGACGCGCTGTGGCGACCCCTAACGGGACAAGCCGAAAGGAAAAGAAAGAAGAAGAAAGGGTCATAGTTTGACATATTTTCAGTTTAATAAAACATGTTAGGGGCTGGGCGCATCAATTATTCATATTTTCTTACTACAGGAATTTGCGGTAGGGCTCTGGGTTTCCAATAGAACCAAAATGCAATGTCCTCGGAAGCAGAGTTGGGGAAAGACAGTTCATGCTGACCTGGCTCCATCTTGTAGGTGACCACATTCTCGGGTCGCTTCATGATGTTCACGTAGGCCTTGAGCGCTCTGTAGAAGGGCTGAACCTGATGAAGCGGAAGGTCCAGCACCGAATCCCTAGTGGCGTTGTTGTAGTTTATCCTCACAACCTGACCCTGCTCATTCAGGCTGATCACAGACACCGAAAAGGACAAAATACCAAATAAGAGATGACTTTTGACTACGACGACAAGAAAATACTAAAATGTAGTTTGCAAAATAACTTATTTTAACTACATGATATTACAGACAGCTTCCATCAAGATGCAGTACAGTTCTACACCACTCAAAAACTACGGCCTAAGAAGAAAAAAATTATGTGAAAAGATGAGCAATTATCTTGATGAATGCAGAACCTTAGATAATGTTTTTGGATTTGATATCATGAGCTTGTCACGTTGTACCTAATAAAGTGGGAACACTCATAATGTTGGGCAGCAGGTGGCAGTGTTTCTCTTTCTAATCTGCTCAAACCCATTAATGAAGTGTACCACGGGCATTGTTCTCTGTGTGTGTATGAGGGAGTCTGTTTTGACACACACACACAAATACTCACTCGATGATGCTCTTCTTGGACTGCAGCATGAAGTCGCAGTAGTCGGTCCCCGTGTCGGTGAAGTCCACCACGAGCGAGGTGAGCGTGCGGAAGGCCTCGGGGTCTTCTGCGCGCAGCTGCTCAGCCGCGTGGAAGCCGTCAACCACCTCGCTGTCTCCGCCCTCTTCTGCCTGGCCGATGCAGTGAAGGAACTGCACCTACGCTCAACGCGCAAAGGTCATGTCTACGCATTACGGACACAAATCGTTGCGGGACATTCACTACGAAGGCGTTCGCCAAATTGAAACCCGTCACTTTGGATTTACTCACTCCAGGTGCAAAGTGTAATGCCGGGTAGTCTGTGTGGAGGCTGAGATTTCCTGAAGTATAGGCCACATTGTTTGCCATGTTCTTGTCTACAACCTGCCATGTATGCCTGAGGACAGCAATGACATGAGCTAGCGCGATCAGTACAGGTGATGCCAGAGGTCTGCGGACTCAATGCAACACAGATGTGAAACAGTTTTCAGAAACAGTGCTTCTACAACCAAATATTATCCACACATTCTCTGTACCATGCATCCTCATTAGGGTTGCAGGTGTGCTGGAGGCTATCCCTGCTGACTTCGCGCCAGAGGTGGGGTACACCCTGGACTGGTCACCAACCAATCGTAGACACAGACGGACAAATAACCATTCACATTCACACCAATGGACAATTTAGCTTCAATTAATTTAACATGAATGTTTTTGTAATGGGGGAGGAGGTCAGAGTACCTGAAGAAAACCAACGCTAGCATGGAGAGAACAATCAAACTGAAAACATGTAGATGCCACTCGGGCCTGACCGATTAATCAGTCAATATTAGCCCTTTTGAAATTGGCAACAATAGGCATATTTTCTTTGCAGATTCATTTTTTCTTTTTTTACACATTACACCGTGACAAAGATAACGACATTCAAACAAATATTGCACACACAAAAAATATGCAAATTTTTCTCTGTTGTAAAGTCATACACACACACACACACACACACACACGAAAGGACAAAGTATTGGAAAACTGTTACATGTTCTGCATGCAACTCTTTATTGTTGTAAGCTTTGAGGACCAATAATATATAAATATAAAATAAGTTATTTTATTCATTATACATTTTTTTAAATTAATCGGCTGATTAATCAGTTATCAGAATTTTAGACTGCTCGATATCGGAATCGGCATCAGCCTAAAGAAATCCATATCGCTTTGGCTCTCGACTCCCCACAGTAAGGCAGGAGTCAAGATTCAAACCCCAAACCTCAGAACTGCGAGGCAGATACGCGAACCATTCGGTCACTGTGTTGCCCAAACCAAATATTAGTTTTTGTACAGACTAATATATTTTCTTTACTTTCAGTACCGCTATATTATTTTTTGCCCGTTATTATTTTCAAGATTATCAGCGTTACACTTCTTTTTTTCTAAACACACTGCTACAGTAGTCCCACATCTTTTATATTCTAAAATCTACTCTACGGTGCTCTTTATACACATTGTATATGCAAACCCTGCAGTGTACTGCGCCACTCTCTTACATTCGCCAGCAGTGACTGTTTGGTGAGCTGTGTTCTCTCCCAAGTACTGCACAGCAAAGCAAGCCTTTTACAGCACTTCAGAAGAATACCATTTCATCAAAACAATGCATGCTAGGCTTTAAATGCTGCGATATAGCCATGAATGAAAATAGATGTCTTTCAATTAGAAATCCGCAAGCCACAAAGTCTAAACCACAAAACACTGTGGCAGGGGTCAACTGTGTGTAAGAAGTGTATGTCACATTGTGGTAGATTCTTTCTTCCATACAGTCGAGTATGTGGAAAAGGCCAGTTCATACAGTAATCTCTCCTTTTTATCACCGAAGTTGCTTCCATTCCAGACCACCCCCGCGACCGACAAAATCTGCCAACCAGCGACCATATATTTATTTTATTCTTTTATTCAGGGCTGCAGAGCCTTTTCATTGAAAATTTTACTTACTTTTTAATTAACATTTAAATTATTTTAGTTCCTTGTTAACGTTCATCTTATTCATTGTTTTATTATTATTTATTGTATTTTTATGCTATTTTATAGTTTTAGGTCTGTTATTTATCTTTTAAAGCATTCTAGTGTTTTTGTGTGCCTGGGGTTAAAAATAAATACATGTATATATTTTTTGTGTATGTTTTATGATTATTATCTTTCAGTGTTTCCTCAAAGGGAGCCCTCTGCACCGGGAGCTGCAGTGGACCGTGGCTATGGTCCTACCTAATGGGGTCCTCAGTCGCCATATGTGGCTCCTCCTACACCACTACACTGGGGTTGCATCCCGGTGTCCTGTGGCCGCGGTCCCTGAGATGGTATTTCCTCACTTGGATTCTGTGTGTCCACCCTTAGGTCATTCAATTCTTATTTTTAATCTGCGTATGTGTGTGCATGCGTGTGTGCCTATGTGGATGAGGGGCCTCCGGGGATTGATTTGAACTATCTAAAGCACTTTCAGTTGCATTTCACTGTATGAAAAGTGCCATATAAAGGTTGACCACAATGGGAAGTACCGGGGGAAACAACCATGTTTTTGTCTGTAAAACGTTCCCATGATTCTAGCAAATTGTATTTCAAATACTGCTTCTGGGGTATAGACTGCTCATTAAGATGTGTTGAGAAGAAGAGCCGAGCGCTAATGAGGTAACGTTAGCTCCCGTGTTCTGATGATGAGAAACAGACAACTCTTTACTTCCAACTCTGTGAGCTCATCCTCTGGCAGTGGAAAGGCGCTGTGCTCCAAACCTCTGTTCTGACTGAGTGCACCAGGTAATTCCTCTGGTTTAAAACAGCTGCAATGATTTTGGCTTGTTTTTCCCCATCTCTGTCTTTGCGTAATAAACCAAAGCGATGAACTCCAGCAAGATAAAAGGACAAGGGGATTTGCTTTTAGCTTTTCAAAAGGACTCAAATAATTGTAGGCATTGTGAAGAAAACATAGCCATTGTTTTTGGATTCCTTAGAAAATAGAGAAACACAAATATCTAGTTTTATTTAATAACGGTCCCTTGCTCAGCTCCAGTTAGATCATACTTATGTGTAAAACACACCATGTAAGCATTTAGTGAGGCCACAGCTTATTTAACAGTGGCTTGGCTGCTTGACTTACCCATAGAACGTCAGTCTAACATAACCGATCCGCTCGGCGAGCCTGGCCACGTGGCCTTGCTCTGCCGGAGCCCCCTTCAGGTAAACGATGCCAACACGCCTCAGTGCCACTAGCCATGCCAGTGCGGCCTTGTCATCAAGGAGGACGTCCACGTAGTTGGCTGTGGGAATACGCAGTTTTGTGTTCCAATAGTAGCGCTCTGAAATGAGAAAACAACGTAAAAGAAATGTTAGGATCAAAATAGTGCTTATTGACATTATTCTGTGCGTAAAAAAAACTAACAAATTGGAATTTGTCTCAGTATGTGGGAACAAAAACTAAATACTAACTAAATTAACATAAGGTAATAAAGGTAAATAAGGAACAAGACAAAAACAATTATAATAGTACCATTATCCAACCATCTATCCATTTTCATTGCAGCTTGTCCTCATAAGGGTCACAGGCAAGCTGCAACCTACAACAGCAGACTTTGGGCAAGAGGCAGGGTACATCTTGGACTGGCTGCCAGCCAATCACAGGGAACACACGAACAATTAACCATTCGTACTCACGTTCACACCTATATACAATTTAGAGTATTCACAAATCAAACATCATGTTTTTTTTTGTAATGGAGGAAAAAGCTGGAGTACCCAGAAAAAAAACACACAAGCATGGGGAGAAGATACTAACTTCCACACAGAACGTCTGGAGCCGAAAGTCAAACACTGAACCTAAAAACTATGAGACAGACGTGCTAAACAAAAGAAATTCTAACAAAAGAAAACAACAAAACGCAATATGGGCATTATTTTCTAAAGATTGGCACATGCAAAAATGGATGCAAACTTGATCACGTGTGAACATTTTTAAAATTACAACAACAAAAATGATCGTGATATAACTAGTCAGCAAAACAATTCGGAGATTCTGAATGATCCAAGGGTTGACTTGAGGCACATGACAAGGAGTCACGCCATATCTTCCATGACATACTTTTTTTTTTTTTTTTAACGTGAGTAATCTTTGACTAACACTTCCAGTTCCATCACTTCAAAATTAATTTTACGCTTGTGGTACCTTCCCAAATGTTCCATGGTGAAATCCATCAGAGCTACCAGAAGCATAAAACCCTCTTTTAAATAGAGTGGGGACAATCTGTTAGAGTGAATGAACATGCAATTTAGTGAAACACTTTTGGGATCTTAGTAAAAGGTCACAATCTTAGTAGATCACATGCAACACGCCCACCAATATGCCTTGCAAAATCTATTAGAATGAACACGCAATTGAACACACACTTTTTAGTGAAATCAGGTCCGAAGCGCATCAAACCTCACACAATGTGTAATGTACAAATGAAAGTACAAAGAGTGTTTTAGCCTTTTAGGCTTTGTCTCACTGGACAAAATATCACAGTGTGCGCTATATTGGGTGCAAGCTCCTTAAGTATTGGACTGGTCTCACAAAAAAACAAATATTACTGCTGACAGATGAAAACAAAAATGCAAGCAATTTCTTTCTGCATCTCACAGGAGAGAGGCTGGTTGTACGAGTCCTGCTGCATACCAAATTATGGAAATTGGGAAAAGTGAATCCCCCTCGGTCTAATATCTCTTCATGTACCAAATATATGCACAGTGTGTGTATGTTTCTGACCTACAGTACACATTTTTCTACAAACTGACATTTTGTGAGCAAAATCTTTTTATCTTCACAGTTGGTATACAACTATTTACAATACGTGCATCTATCGGGAAATGCAATCACACTTCCCTCTGGAGGTAAAACAGGGACACGTTCTGCTGCAAATCGATACTGATACAACATACTGGGACATGCTCTAGTTTTAGGGTTGCATTGCAATGATTAATTACAGTGAGCATAGGTTTTCAACAGTAGTCTTCATGGCTTTTAATCACAAAAGATTATTTGAATCAGATAACCATAGTTATTTTAGAGACTTGATGAGCTACTATATATGCAGGGCTGCCAAAGATGGCTAGTGTCCCCGAGATGGGTCAGCTACACGGTTCTAGTATTTTAGAACACGTCTTGAGTTTATTATTCTAAAGCCACTGAGGAAACTGCTTCGTCTTCCTTTTCCTAGACCCGACAGCAAGCAAACATTGTCGGTCTCCTTAAGTTCAGTGTTGTATCGCAGGAGTTCACCAAGAGTGTCAGAGTTCTCAATCTTCACCACTGAAGTCCCTCGAGTCCGCTTCCCCTTGTACATCATTCCCATCAATGGGCTCAGGCATGCATAAGCTCTTTTCTCCCAATTGGTCTTGGACAACTCCTCCCAAAGTTCAGAAAGAAGGAACTTTTTTCCCCAACGCTTCAAACACTTTTTTGTTAAAAGATGCAGGGGCAGTGCCTTTTCCAAGCAACCTCCAATCGGCAACCATCTGTATTAAGCTGAACTGTCATGCTCTGTCTGTTTTTTTTTTTTTTTTTTTTCTATCACTGGCTCTTACCTGTGTTTTTTTCTTGTTTCTCTGAAGCGGCGCGGTGAGCTTGGTGAAGCGAACGAGGAGGCGCTCACCTGGGAGCTATTGGTAATCAGCACCCAGTCTCAAGCTGAAGACCACACCAGGAAGACACCAGATTGTTCTGTTACGATATGTGATAGGTCGGACCCAAGAGCAGGAACTTAGCGTTGCTGGAACAAACCATTTTTATTTCAGAAATCAAAAGTAACATAACAGTTTAACACAAAGTGCAAAAAAACAGGAACAAATAGTCTGACCAAAAAGGTATGGAAAAAAAACCCACTGTAAACTATGGTGTAAGGCGAAAGCAAACAAAAGTACCACAACAAAAGGGGATGATAAGGGAGACACGTGGCTTACAGGGAATAGAAGTCGGCGCAAAGATAGATCCCAGGGAGATGCCAAATTTTACGGCAATAGTGACAAAAAACAAGACTATCCTACAGGTAGTCGTACAAAAAAAATAGTACTCAAGCAAGACATCAATAGGCTCCAAGCAAAGGAAGAAGAGCAATGATCTGGCATCTTCCTGGTGTGGTTGCAAAACCTAAAACTCTGATCTGATTATCAATAGCGCCTGGGTGTACGCCTCTATGCTCACTCAACCCAGGTCACATCGCTAGAACTCACACAGAACAAGACAGGAACACTGTCAAGAAACGTCAAGGTGCGTCACAAGAAGACTAGAAAAGAGCTATACGATATATATGCAACGCATCAAGAGCAATGACAATGTTTGCAGAACACTCCACATTAACATTTTAAAGGCTGCCTTTTTCTGCTCTGAAGATAATTTGACAGAAACCCATTAATGTGATTAATGCATTTCATTGATAAATGTAATACAAAGTTGATACAGCTTGAACAATTTCAAGCCATATGATAAAATGCATTTTCTTATTTTACCGTATTGTGCTGCGGTAATGACGCCTGGGTCTAAAAATCCACCCTGGAGTAGTGCTGATGAAATGGATAAGAAGCATCCTTGTTTGGAGCTGAGATGAGCATCAGAGCGTGTCCAATCCCTTAAACATGCATCACTACCTTGAGAGCACATTATCCTCCAAGAGTGAACTCTTAGATGTATAAGTGTTGCCTGGTGAACAATAGCCAATATACATTTGGACAAACCTTTTTTTTTTTTTTTTTTTTTCAAATAAACCACTTACAATGGCTGCCTGTGTTTTTCATGTTTAAAAATAAAATATATGTTAAATACAGAAGCATAATCTTATATTAATGGGGCTTCTCATTGCAACCCATGTCAATTCATAGCTTGCTACTGAAAGCGAATGAATATGACAGGCACACTGAGAAATATCAACAAGCTTCTTTCAGCCAGACAAATGGAAAAATTCCTCCCACAGCTATACACCCATCTGGTTACACTTCTTTTTCCACAGAGCCAGTCTCCAGCAACTTCCATATAACAGCTGCAAAGTGTATTTCTGGTAAGAGAAGGATTTAAGTGCCTAGATTTTGTACCTGGCTGACGTTTGCAGCTCCTTCACACATCTCTTTTCG
This sequence comes from Phycodurus eques, assembly GCF_024500275.1. NCBI lineage: Eukaryota > Metazoa > Chordata > Actinopteri > Syngnathiformes > Syngnathidae > Phycodurus > Phycodurus eques. Next base: position 31,662,582 of record NC_084526.1, on the reverse strand, counting down.
TACCAATTTCTTCAAAGCCTTTCAAATGCCTGTATCGCAATCAAGCTGCAAAGCAAAAGCCTGCAGGGGATGAGCACAAAGCGAGATGAGCCTGCTGGAATCTGCAATTTTTTTTTTTTTTAAATTTTTTTTAAGGGATGTGGAATTGTAGTGCCTCATATTGAAAGGAAGACAGAAGCACCGCACCTGTCAAAACACATTGACAACATGACTGGCAGCTGTGCCTGCAGAGTGTCTTCACATTCCATTTCTGGCTGTACAGTTTAAAGTGTCAGGAACTTTCTGCTTCTGATAACAAAACAGATAGTGGGGCAAAGGCCAAGCCTGATTGTAACAGTTATTACTCGTGTGAAACTGGGTCTGGATGTCTTGTACAGGCTCAGCAGTGGTGTAGGATGTCACTATATATATATATATATATATATAGTATTTTATAATAGGGAGTCGATCTACGTTCCTACCCTCACCTATGGTCACGAGCTCTGGGTCGTGACCGAAAGAACAAGATCCCGGATACAAGCGGCCGAAATGAGTTTCCTCCGCAGGGTGTCCGGGCTCTCCCTTAGAGATAGGGTGAGAAGCTCGGTCATCCGGGAGGATCTCAGGGTAGAGTCGCTGCTCCTCCGAGTACGAGAGGAGCCAGATTAGGTGGCTGGGGCATCTGATTCGGATGCCTCACGGACGCCTGCCTGGTGAGGTGTTCCGGGCACGTCCCACCGGGAGGAGACCCAGGACACGCTGGAGAGACTACGTCTTTCGGCTGGCCCGGGAACGCCTCGGGATCCCCCCGGAAGAGCTGGATGAAGTGGCTGGGGAGAGGGAAGTACGGGCGTCCCTGCTAAAGCTACTGCCCCCGCGACCCGACCTCGCATAAGCAGTAGAAAATGGATGGATGGATGGAAAATAGGGAGTTACTTTTCAATCACCCTGTATATATATGTGTATATATATATATATATATATATATACCAGTACATCTGCACTTCTGCAGAATTCGTTGGGAACCGCAGCACACACACGGATGTCGAGGGAATCATATTTGAGGCAGGCAGGTCAAAAAAGAGATGAGAATTTCGTGGGAGTATGTCTTTCGATCATGGAATAACCTTCTCACAAGGACTTTTTTTGTGTTGTCAGAGTAAGGTCAGCAATGAAAAAAAGGCTGTCTATACAAGCAAAGGACACATACTGTATACGTATTCAATGTGGCCACTTTAAGTAACGAACCTGACTTACATCACTGCAAAACTGCAAGTAATTTCCTGAGGAGTGGACTGTACTTGGGACATAGAAAAACTGACTAGACATGGATTAAAAGAGAGGCATGACTGGTGATGAAATCTTACGACTGCCTTTGTCAATCTTCAAGCATTAAAGCAAACAAAAAACAAAAAAAACCCACACAAGAAGAAACTGGAGATTAAATTACCACTCTTTTCTCCTCATCTGGGAAGGCGTGTGCGTCAACAGAGACAACAACAAATCAAGTTTGCCGTCTCTTGCATAGTTTCCAGCTGTGGTGGGCTTAGAGACCCTGTCAGAATTAACATGTGTGTTATTTCCTTAAATGTCTATGCGTCAGAGAGAAAAAGCCTTAAGTATCTACATGTGTGTATTTGTGCTCATTTGTGTAAAAGCACTGGGGATTTGACAAGAAGGACTGTGGAGGTGCATGTTTTGAATGACACCAACAGCCAGACAAGATAGTCTATGAACATAACCCCCTTCCCCCTAAAATGTAGTCTGCTACAGTGGCTTTCCCAGAGAAGGAAACCTGAAGCTACGGATCCGGTGGCTGTCGAGCAGCTCAGGGCAGTGTGCCTCTCCCCTCATTGTGCTCTGTTGAAGCCTGGAGGCTGTGTCACCTCCTCTGCAGGCTCCCAAGTAACTTTGTTTTGACTTGAGTGAGTTTTATCACAAAGCTTTTTTGAGTTTTATCACAAAGCTGCCAATCTGTGCACACAAGAACTACAGCCACATGGGAATAAACTATGATTTTAGAAAGACTTATAAAATAATACATATAAAGCAATGTGTCTGATTGGAACAAAAATAATTAAAAAAAACCTGGTACTGAGGCACATAAGTTTTTTACCATAGATCTTCAAAGTGTCTCAACTAAATGTTTTATTGAAGAGGTGCAAGCAGAGGCATTATTCCTTTGAATTCTCTTGGCAGTGGTACATGCTGCTGCGTGTCAGAACCAGCCACCGCTGGTCTCAAGCCCGGATAAAAATTTAGGTGAGTTGCGTCAAGAAAATGTGTGCCAAACAAATCACATGACTTGCTGTGGTGACCCCTGATGGGACAAAATTCAAAGAAAATTCAAATTCAAAGAATTTATTTCAAAAACCAAGACACAAACATACATCATACAATAAATATATAAATTATATATATATAAATTAAGCTCAATCAGTCAAATCATTTTCAGTATTGCTTATTCTTATCCCAACTGGTACACACTGGACTAACCCCTAGTAAATTGCAGGGCATATAAAAGTTGTTTACATATTTACCATGTATGTTTTCTATATCAAAATAAAATCATTAAGTACTTTAAAATCCCTCTTTTAAAGAAAAACATACAGAGACACACAGTTCGCATGACAACACAACAGGCCCATCACATACCTTAGAATGTATCCCAAGAGACACTGAACAACAATCCATAAAAGGTTGAAGATCAGTTTTGAGGGTAGAAATTTGTGAATGGAAATTTGAGTGATTTGAGCGATCTTTTACCTCAGCCCCTTAGTTATCTTGTGCAAGAGATAATTATTTACAGGACTGTGGAAAAGTATTGGCCTCCTCCTCAAATTCTTATAATTTTACATAGTTTCCCCACTTTATTTACAATGATCAAACAAATATAACCCAAGTGAACTTAAAATGCTTTGTTTTAATGGTGATTTCATTTATTATGGAAAAATACTATTCAGAGTTACCTGGCCCTTTGTGAGAAACTAATTACCCCCGTGGTAAATCAGGAATTAATTGTGGCTAATCACAATTTTTGGTCAATTTTCACTGATCACACCCAAGCTTGATTACCTCCAGTCAAGAAATCACTCAGAAATCATTCAGAAAGAATTCACTTCAACAGAATCTGTCCCGGCCTGGCATAGTCACGTCAGACAAAAGAAAAAAGCTGCAACAAATGACACAATCCAAAGAAATTACAGAACAGTCGAGAAATAAAGTAATTGACATCTGTCAGTCTGGAAAGGGTTCCAAAAGCCATTTCTTTTTTTGTGTGTGTGTGCGTGTTTTAAAAAAATGTTTTTACCTGTTCTGTTCACCTGCATGGCCTTGCAGATTGGTGGCTCTGTATGCCCTTTGTGCTGGAACAGTTTTGCTGTGCAATGGGGGAGTTTGAAATATTTTTTTTAATTTTATAATTATTCTGATGTTTATTTCAAATGTACCTGGACAGAAAAGGGTTTTAGGGGACAGAAAAGAAAAACGTGTCAGTAACACTAGACAAGGAGAATGCAGGTGCGAACCACAGCAGAACAATAGTTAGTCTAGATATTTGAGCACAAATAACGTAACAACAGTCAAATCGTGTTCTTGTTTGTGGATGGGAGGGGGGGCACACCCAGTGACGACATGCAATAACTAACCAAGAGAACAAGATGAGAGAGAACAGAAAAGGGCAGGACAGGACAGGATGTGGGAAATGAGCAAGGCAGTGCTACTGAAGAGTGGTGCTTTAGGATTTTTTTTTAGTGTCTGAACACCTGTAAGAACCTGTGAATTGATATGTTAATATAACCTGTGTTGTGATTAGTGGTCCCAGCACAAGCAATTAAAGCGTATAGTGTGTCTATTGAACTTATTAGTGAATTGACACCATATCACATGCATGTTAGCCAACTGGTGTACGGAATTGCTGGGCGGCACATTGAGGACGGGTGGGCCCGGCCCCCTCCACCGCAAGGGGGGCCAAGCCAGCGAGCTCTTCCAGCAGGGGACCCAACCAGGGGGACGCCACCGACTCCCCACGACCCAGGGCGGTCTGCCGCCCAACCGAAGCGCCCCGACCAGTCCCAAAGGGAGGGGCACGGGTACAATTCTAAAACGCATTTCTAAACCTTTGGGATTCCAGCGAACCATAGAGAGAACTATTATCCTCACATGGAGAAAACATGGAAAAGTGATGAACCTTCCCAGGGGTGGCCGGCCTACAAAGATTACCCCAAGAGAACAGCAATGACTCGTCCAGGAGGCCACAAAGGAACTCAGGACAACTTCTAAAGAACTGCTGGCCTCCCTTGCCTCAGTTCAGGTCAATGTTCATGACACAACAATAAGGAAGAAACTGGGCAACAATTGCATGCATGGCAGAGTTCCAAGGCGAAAACCACTGCTCAGAAAAAATAACATCTGAATTTTGGAAGAATATTATATGGACTGACGAGATAAAAGTTGAGCTTTTTGGAAGGTGTGTGTCTCGTTACATGTGGTGTAAATGTAGCACAGCATTTCAGAAAAAGAACATCATATCCACAGTCAAACATGGTAGTGGTGATGGTCTTGGGCTGCGTCGCTCCTTCAGGACCTGGACAACTTGTTGTGATTGATGGAACCATTAACTCTGCTCTTTAACAGAAAATCATGAAGGAGAATGTTCAGCCATCAGTTTGTGACCTCAAGCTGAAGTGCACTTGGGTTCTGCAGCAGGACTAACGATCCGAAACACACTAGCAAGTTAACTTCTGAAGGCCTTAAAAAAACAAAATTAAGGTTTTGGAGTGGCCAAGTGAAAGTCCAGACTTGAATCCGATTGAAATACTGTGGCCTGACCTTAAAAAGGCCGTTCATTCTCGAAAACTCTCCATTTTTGCTGAATTCAAACAATTCTGCAAGGAAGATTGGGCCAAAATATCTCCATAGTGATGTGAAAGATTCATTGCCAGTGATAGAAAACGCTTGATTTCAGTTGTTGCTGCTGAGGAACCATTCATTACTTTTTCACACAGGGCCAGGTAACTTGAGTAGTTTTTTTCCACTGAATAAATGAAATCACCATTTAAAAACAGAATTTAACGTTCACTTGGTTAATATTTCTCTGATATGGACATTTGTTTGATAATCAAACATTAAAGAGGGGAAACTATCCATCCATCCATCCATCCATCCATTTTCTATCGCTTATCCGAGGTCGAGTCACGGTAGCACCAGCCTCAGCAGTGACACCCAGACTTTCCTCTCCCCAGGCCCTTCATCCAGCTCTTCTGGGGGGATCCCGAGGCGTTCCCGGGCAAGCCTAAAGACTTAGTCTCTCCAGCGTGTCGTCCCCGGGGTCTCCTCCCGATGGGCCGTGCCCGGAACACCTCACCGGGGAGGCGTCAAGGAGGCATCCTCTGAGATCCTCCCGGATGACCGAGCTTCTCACCCTATCTCTAAGGGAGAGCCCGGATACCCTGCGGAGGAAACTCATTTCGGCCGCTTGTATCCAGGATCTTGTTCTTTCGGTCACGACCCACGTCTCATGACCATAGGTGAGGGTAGGAACGTAGATCGACCAGTAAATTGAGAGCTTCGCCTTTTGGCTTAGCTCCTTCTTTACCACAACGGACCGATACAAAAGTCTGCATCACTGCAGACGCCGCACCGATCCGCCTGTCGATCTCCTGTTCCATTCTTCCCTCGCTCGTGAACAAGACCCCAAGATACTTGAACTCCTCCACGTGGGGCAGGATCTCATCTCCGACCTGGAGAGGGCACTCCACTCTTGTCCGACTGAGAACCATGGTCTCAGATTTGATTCTCATCCCAGCCGCTTCACACTCGGCTGTAAACTGCTCCAGTGAGAGTTGGAGATCACGGCTTAATGAAGCCAACAGAACACCATCCTCTGTAAAAAGCAGAGATGCAATATTGAGGCCACCAAACCGGACCCCCTCACCACCTCGGCTGCGCCTTGAAATTCTGTCCATAAAGGTTATGAACAGAATCAGTGACAAAGGGCAGCCTTGGCGGAGTCCAAACCTCAATGGAAACGAGTCCGACTTGCTGCCGGATATGCGGACCAAACTCTGACTCCGGTCGTACAGGGACCAAACAGCCCGTATCAGGGGGTTCGGTACCTCATACTCCCGAAGCACCGACAGGACCCCCCGAGGGACACGGTCGAACGCCTCCTCCAAGTCCACAAAACACATGTAGACTGGTTGGGCGACTCCCATGCACCCTCGACGACCCTGCTGAGGGTGTAGAGCTGGTCCACTTTTCCACGGCCAGGACGAAAACCAACACTTCTCCTCCTGGATCTGAGATTCGATTTCCCGACGGATCCTCCTCTCCAGCACCCCTGAATAGACCTTTCCAGGGAGGCTTAGGAGTGTGATACCCCTGTAGTTGGAATTGAGGAGGTCTTCGAAGTATTCTTCCCACCGGCTAATAACGTCCCGAGTCGAGGTCAGCAGCGCCCCATCCCCACTATACACAGTGTTGATGGTGCACTGCTTCCCCCTCCTGAGACGCCGGATGGTGGATCAGAATTTCCTTGAAGCCGTCCGGAAGTCTTTCTCCATGGCCTCACCGAACTCCTCCCATGCCCGAGTTTTCGCTTCAGCTACCACCAAAGCTGCATTCCGCTTGGCCAGCCGGTACCCAACCGCTGCCTAAGGAGTCCTACAGGCCAAAAAGGCCCGATAGGACTCCTTCTTCAGCGACGGCAACCCTCACCGTTGGTGTCCACCAACGGGTTCGTGGATTGTGCCACGACAGGCACCGACCACCTTATGGCCACAGCTCCGGTCGGCCGCTTCAGCAATGGAGGCGCAGAACATGGTCCACTCGGAATTGATGTCCCCCGCCTCCCCCGAAACGTGAGCAAAACTGTGTCGTTGAGTCGAGTTGAAACTCCTTCTGATAGGGGATTCTGCCAGACGTTCCCAGCAGACCCTCACAATACGTTTGGGCCTGCCACGTCGGACCGGCATCTTCCCCCACCATCGGAGCCAACTCACCACCAGGTGGTGATCAGTTGACAGCTCCGCCCATCTCTTCACCCGAGTGTCCAAGACATGCGGCCGCAAGTCCGATGACCCGACCACAAAGTCGATCATCGAACTGCGACTTATTGTGTCCTGGTGCCAAGTGCACGTGTGGAGACCCTTATGCTTGAACATGGTGTTCGTTATGGACAATCCGTGATGAGCAGAGAAGTCCAATAACAGAACAGGGGCCGTTCCTCCAAAATCACGCCCTTCCAGGTCTCACTGTCAAGTCCCCCAGCAGAGCGATGGAGTCCCCAGCGGGAGCGCTCTCCAGCACCCCCTCCAAGGACTCCAAAAAGGGTGGGAATTCTGAACTGCTGTTTGGTGAATAGGCACAAACAACAGTCAGGACCCCCCCTCCGGAGGCGGAAGGAGTCTACCCTCTCATCCACCGGGGTGAACCCCAACGTACAGGCGCCGAGCCCGGGCGCAATAAGTATACCCACACCTGTTCGGCGCCTCTCATCGTGGGCAACTCCAGAGTGGAAGAGAGTCCAACCCCTCTCGAGCGGACTGGTACCAGAGCCCAAGCTGTGTGTGCAGGCGAGTCCGACTATATCTAGTCGTAAGTTCCCGATCTCACACACCAGCTCGGGCTCCTTCCCTGCCAGAGAGGTGACATTCCACGTCCCTAGAGCCAGTTTCTGTAGCCGGGGATCGGATCGCCAAGTTCCTCTGCCTTTGGCCACCGCCCAGCTTGCACTGCACCCGACCCCTATGGCCCCTCCCATGGGAAGGGGGACCCACGTTACCCTTTCGGGCTATGCCCGGCCGGGCCCCATGGGTGCAGGCCCGGCCACCAGGTGCTCGCCTTCGAGCCCCACCTCCATGCCTGGCTCCAGAGGGGGGCCTTGTGACCCGCGTCCGGGCAAGCGAAACCTCAATCCATTTGTTTCTTTCTTCAGAGGGGTTTTTGGAGCCGTGCTTTGTCTGGTCCCCACCTAGGACGCCCCAGACAACTTAGTTCCTAGGATCATTGGGAGACACAAACCCCTCCACCACAGTAAGGTGACGGCTTCCAGGAGGGGAGCACAGGGCCAGGTAACCTGAATAGGTTTTTTCCCTTAATAAATGAAATCACCATTTAAAAACAGAATTTAAAGTTCATTTGGTTAATATTTCTCTGATATTGACATTTGTTTGATAATCTTAAACATTAAAGAGGGGAAACTATGCAAATATATAAGAATTTGTGAAGGGGCCAATACTTTTTCAATGCACTGTAAATGTTTATTTTTTTTATTTTTTTACAAAGAATGTCAATTGATAGTTAGTGAACATGTTCTTCACAATCTGACCTTAGATCTTCTCAATGAAATGGAACAAAACTCTTTTATTAGGAGACAATATTCCCAATGTTTAAAGATTGGCTGACAATTGCAACCTGCAGTTTGGTGACAAGAAGCCTTGAAGAAAATGCAATAATGATTAAGATGAAAATCTTAACTTAGCTATAGTCAGGTTTGAAAAAAAACATGCAAATTTTCCATCGTTGAACCTCCAGAGCTATGATTGCAAGATGCCTTGTGTCACCAAGATTGTGATGACACTGAAGACAAAATTCAGACCAGATGGGAAAGAGGAAACCAGATAGTCAGCATGATGAATCAGCATTTACTTAGCTGAGACATGAAATTGGTCACGAGACCAAAACAAGGGAAGTCTAAATTATGCGTTTGGGATACACTGTAGATGCAGTGAAGTTATTTGTTAGACGCAGTTAATGTGAATATATAAAGGTATTGTTTTCAAAATTTTAAATAAATCAATGTAAATAATATTTTATCTCTTACACAGGGTTGGAGGTTGAAGAAAAAAATCTGGAAGTTTATTTAAAAGACCAAGATGCACACATACCACAAATTTGCAATTTGAATCTAAAATGTGTAAATTACATAAGCATAATAAAATTTATGTTCACACGCACTCGTACTCTGTGCAAATATGGTTATATATATGGTTATTTGAAGCAAAATAGCAATTTTATCATTTGATTAATAATTTCTGGCCAAGGAGAAGCAACTCAGTCATAAATTTTCTGTTACTGAGTGAATGCAATCTATTATTTGACCCAATTTTCAGATCCCAAGTACTGTCAAACACACTGAATGTAAATATGTTCCCAATTTAAAAAACAAACAAAAAAAATGCAAAAACTGCAGATCTGTCAGAAGAGGAGGATGGTGATTAACGATCATCGGTTGTGTGAGCAGAATAAATTGGAGTGCGGTAGCTATGATTACTTTCCATAAACATTCATGTGCATTATGTTTTACCTTTAGGCACAGATTAAGTCATTATAATGATTTCAACTCCAATTAAATATGACACACACGTTGCCATAGGTCAAACACTAAACACATCTAGAAGGGATTTAGCAAATGAATGGCAGATTTATGACTGAAAATGGGTCATTACGGAGACGGATCTGCATGACACATACCGGTACCTTTAGTGAAGCAGAATGTACACATCATCACTCTTGGACATGTTGGGTAGAATTAATTGGGCAGCTGAAAAATAAGTCTGCAGGTAATTTAAATCCAATGAAATGCTTTTTTGTCAAGGACAATTTGACATATTGGTCTAACAGACAACAGATGCAGCACTAATAACACTGAAGAAGACAGTCTATCCTTGTGTGTGTGTGTGTGTGTGTGTGGCGTGTGTGTGTGCACGTGTGTGTACATGTGTGTGTGTATGTTACAAGTAAAAGTGAGAGACAACAATTGACAAATGCCAATTACTGGTATCCGCCACGCAAGCCAGCAAAGGACCTTGTCGTGTGACCATAACTAGAAACCCCAATTTTAATGAAGTTGGGACGTTTTGCAAATATTCTCCATCCATCCATTTTCTACCGCTTATCCGGGTCGGGTCGCGGGGGCAGTAGCTTTAGCAGGGACGCCCAGACTTCCCTCTCCCCAGCCACTTCATCCAGCTCTTCCAGGGGGATCCCGAGGCGTTCCCAGACCAGCCGAAGGACGTAGTCTCTCCAGCGTGTCCTAGGTCGTCCCCGGAGTCTCCTCCCGGTGGGACATGCCCGGAACACCTCACCAGGGAGGCGTCCGGGAAGCATCCGAATCAGATGCCCCAGCCACCTCATCTGGCTCCTCTCAATGCGGAGGAGCAGCGGCTCTACTCTGAGATCCTCCCGGATGACCGAGCTTCTCACCCTATCTCTAAGGGAGAGCCCGGACACCCTGCGGAGGAAACTAATTTTGGCCGAAAAAAGAAAAAGCACCTTGAAAGCTTGTATTATAAAAACACTCTAACAATAACTGATGTCGTCTGTAATTGCAAGGCAACGTTCTGAAAATAACAGGTATATGTATTGTAAATTGGAGGTAGAATAGGGCCCCTTTGGCCCATAGCATTAGAGTTTCTCAGTTAAGGAAACAAGGCAGTAAGTCTTCTGATTTCAGCTAAGACGCATAGGGGCTCTGGGATTTGTTCATTCCCAGGAAAGGAAATACTGACAACAATGAACTTGCGTTCTGGAAGAACATGCAGATCTTTTGTAGACCCTCACACTAATCAGTTTTCCATGTGGCAGAAAGGAGGTGGTCCTTAGACTGACCTCCTCTTACCTAAAGCTGAAGAAACTGCAAGCCAGGATACATCTCAATACAGCTTTAAACCAATGTCTGTTCATTTAATTTAAAAGTTAATTGAAACACTGTATGTAATAAACTGCTGTTGTCGCTTGGAAAATTGTCTGGCAAAAAGAGTGAAATTTTAGTGCATTACAAGAACATTAAGCTGAAGGGTAGGAATTACATACATTTTAACTTCTTCCTAATCATTTTTAGACCGGCAGTATTACGCAATTCAGCAAAGGATATTTATATTGTAGATTTTTCATTTCTTTGTTATTTTTGTACTGTATGTTCAAAATAAAATCAATCAATGTGAAGACATTCTTAGTGTGGTAAATGTCAATGTTTGGTCAAAATGTATGCACTTATCTGGGATACTTAAATAGGTGATCAAAAGACCAGTTTAAGACTAATGAGCTGCAAAAACATACTCTGTCTTGGTGAGTGTTTTCAAGTGGTTACATACACAACAAAAACTGAGATTAATACAGTATGTCATTGTGATGTAACGGCGATTATTCTTTGATTTCATGGATGTGCAATTTATTGTGACACAAATCACACATTTCCTCCCTTTTCTTCATATAGTAGAGATTTTTATGTAACTGATGATGGCTTATCAAATTTAATAAGATATTATCCATGATGATGTATATATTTTTATGGACCATAATTAATATAATTCATCAGGAAATGACAATGAATATACAATGATTTTACCGTGTATTGGTGTTCCGGGCACGTCCCACCGGGAGAAGACCCCGGGGACGACCCAGGACCGATCCGACACACACACACACATGCACGCACTACCATTCACCACTTGATTAACCCAGTTTTTGACAAAAATGCAAGCTTGACTACTGCAGCAAAAAAATGCAAGGGCCGCTTTTAGTCTGCAGTGTGCCGAGCTGTGAAAAAATATCTGCCTCTTTATCATTATTATTATTATTCATCACACTTAAATGTTTTGAATCATCAAGAAAATGTATAATAGCAAAGATTTGCTGACTCAAGAAATCACTTAATAGTACCGGTTAGACAAACTCAAGTAGGCTACAATATCTCAAAAAGAAACATGCGTGATCGGACAACCATAACTATTCCAAAACTGCAACTAAGATTCATCCCAGAACAAGATCCAAATAACTGTAGACACCACTGAACTCAGTTAACGTCAGTGTTAATGACTCAACCATAAGAAAGACACTGGGCAAAAATTGCATCAATTAGAGATCAATTTGAGAATTAGAAATTCTAAGCAAAAGTCACGTTGACAAAAAAGAACAGAAAGGCTATTCTAACATTTGGCAACAAACATCTTGATGATCTGAAGACTTGGAAAACTATCCTGTGGACTGACTGTGTCCAGCTTCCTAAAACAACAACACTTTCCTTACATCTGGCATAAAAATAACACGGATTTTGATTAAAAAGGTCATCATGCCAACAATCAAACATGGTTGTGAAACTGTGATGGTCTGGTGTTGTTTTGCATTTTCAGGACCTAAGCAACTTGCGGTGATGAGTAGAACAAAGAAATCTGCTGTCTACTTGAAAATCCTGCTCTGGAACTTCTGGTCATCGGTTTGTGCCCTCAAACTCAAGCGCTCTTGGGTTACATGGAAGGACAGCAACCCAAAACATACATACCAGCAAATCCACCTCTGAATTGCTCAAAAACCAAAATTAATGAGTAGCCATGTCCCAGTCTGGAATTCAATCCAATTGCAATGCTGTGGTATGACATTAAATGGACAGTTTATGTTCGAAAACCCTCCAATATGACTCAATTAAAACAATTATGTGAAGAAGAGTAGGCCAAAATTCCACAGTGATGAAAAACACTTGATTGCAGTTATTGCTGCCAAGGACGGCACATCCAGTTATTAGGTTCAGGGGGTAATTACTTTTTCCACATAGGGCCAAGATAGTTTTGGAATTTGTTTCTCCTTAATAAATAAAATCATCATTCAGAAACTGCATTTTATATTGGCCTGGATTTTCTTTGTCATAAATTAAAATTGCTTTCATAATCTAAAAAAAATACTTGTGATAACTCTGCAAAAAAAAACAAAAAACATTCAGAAATCAGGAAGAAAAAGGGCAAAAACCTTTTTCACAGCACTATAACTGAACCTTTGCTTATACATGTGACAAAACATGGGACAGTTTTCTCCTGGTTGATGCTAGTACCTTTATGACATTCCCACACCATTTAAAAAAAAAAAATCCATTTGTGACTTTCTGGCTGAGAATGTTCTAAACATTTTAAATTGTTCTCTCCAGACGGGGGTCATTAGAAGTTCTCTCAAGACATCAGGACATTCTGAAGAGAGATAATTTAGAACGAAAAGTATGGAAATTATAATCGATGATCCGATTTTACTTACTTTACTGTGTTCGCTCCGTAAACAGGATGGGAAGATGATAAAATAGTAGTTTGCCGATCACGGACGAGATAGAAAGTGTTCCCTGGTTTTGTTTACATTAGCATTAGCGGGTACTAGTTAGCATCGTTGTGTGAGAGATTACGCAAATAGTTTGACAGTGGGCCAGCTGTCGCTGAATGAGCTAGCTGTTCCGGACAGTTGGGTTTGCAAAGTGAAGCATTCTCAAGAATCAGTCTTGTATTTCGTTTATTATTCACTTTTTTTTTTACAGATCACCATATTTTACTCAATCCACATGATGGCACGTTTCTTCTTCGTGTCTTCTTCGTCTTCATTTCTGACAGACTCAGCATGTTTAGGTACATTGCTGCCACCTAAGAGTTAAGTAATGAACACCTACAACAGAACCAAACCCTATGAAATACATTAAAATAACAAATATTGAAGCCATAATTTATTAATGATTCCAATTATAGAGTAATTATTATGTTGTGTAATTGAAAAGCATGCATAATTATTTTTACCCTATTACATAATATACTGTCGTTTTTAGTTATTGATAGCAAAGCAAAAGCTAAGCAAATTTATTTATATCGCACATTTCCTACACAAGGTAACTCAATGTGCTTTACATGATGAAAAGCATTTAAAAACAAAGACAAAAAACAGCTTATAAACATTTAAAACAAAGAGAAAACATAAAAGTACAATTAAAACTGCGTAGAGTGCAAGAAATATAATTTAAAAGTGGAAATGCTCTCCAACGCATGGGAAAAAAGAAGAGTTTTTAACCTGGACTTAAAAACATGCACACTTGGGGCTGACGTCACTTCTGTTGGCAACTTATTCCATTTGTGTGCAGCATCATGGCTAAAGGCTTCTTCACCATGTTTGCTTTGGAGTCTGTGCGCCACTATTTTACCTGAGTCTGTCGATCTCAGAGCCTTGCTGCGTTTATATCCCATGAGCATTTCTTTCATGTATTTAGGACCTAAACCGTTTAGTGATTTATAGACCAGTAGCAGAACTTTAAAATATATTCTAAAGCTGACTGGAAGCCAGTGTAAATACTTTAGAATTGGAGTAATATGCTCTGACCTCTTTGTTCTGGTCAGAACCCAAGCTGCAGCATTCTGAATGAGCTGCAGCTGTTTTGATGCTCTTTTTGGGGATTCCAGTCAGAAGATCATTACAATAGTCAAGTCTACTTGAGATAAAAGCATGGATGAGCTTCTCCTGGTCTGCTTGACACATGCAAACCTTCACTCTGGATATGTTCTTCAGATGGTAGAAGGCAGTTTTAGTAATTGATTTGATATGACTGTTGAAAGTCAGGTCGGAATCTATCAGGTCTTTGGTTTTTAAAGAAGAAGAATTTGACACAAGGGTAGCATATACAGGCTGAACAGGAGGGGTCGAAGAACTGACCATTTGAGGGACCCCAAGTCATTGCCATTCGATGAGATTGAACACTTCCAATGGTTACAAAATAACTCCTTTCCTCCAGGTAGGACCTGAACCATTTAAGGACTGTTCCATTTAGTTCTACCCATGTTTCCAAACTGTTCAGCAGTATATTATGATCTACCGTATCAAAAGCCGCACTGAGGTCCAACAAGACCAGAATTGACACCTTTCCCGAGTCAGTATTCAACCTTATATTATTTAGCACTTTCATAAGAGCAGATTCTGTACTGTGATGAGTTCGGAAACCTGATTGAAATTTGTCAAAAACTCCATTTAAGTTCAAGAAATTGCTGAGTTGATTAAAAATAACTTTCTCAACAATCTTGGCTATAAAAGGGACATTTGATATGGGTCTATAGCTTGCTAACATGGAAGCGTCCAGCGTTCTATTTTTTAGCAGAGGCTTAATGGCAGCTACTTTAAGAGCTTTAGGAAACTCGCCTGACTGAAGTGAGCAATTGATTATTTGCTGCAAATCAGCTAGCACAGACTTCGCAATAGCTTTGAAAAAGTCAGATGGTATTGAGTCAAGACAGCTCGTTGATGGTTTCAGCTGCTGAACCGTTTTCTCTACAGTTTTTTGGTCAACTGTATGAAATTCCGACAGGGTAAAATAATTTTTCCTGGGTGGCTTCAGATGTCGTATCATTTTATCATTTTGCTGATTTGTGCTAATATTTAACCTGATGGATTTTATTTTTTCTCAAGATTGTTTTAGTTTTAATAGGACCGACAGCATTCATGACATTTGAGATTTTACAGGTGAAATTATCCAAAAGTTCATCAACTGAGAGAGGTCCACTTATAAAAACCTCAGCATCCAAACATTGCACTATTGTTAGGAGATCAATGAGATGTCGCTCCAGTACCTCTGATTGATGCTTGAGAACATCCAGGGCTCCTGTGTGTATAATGACAGATTTCACAGTTGGGTGTTGATCAGTGATCTCCAGGTTTTTTTTAGAGATATCAGACATCATGTCATTGGTAAAACACAGTACTTTTGTGTTCTTCTCACTACAAAAACATTTCACATCCTTGACAGCTCCATCACCAACTATTAATGCTTGGGGTGCTATTTTGTTCTTGTATGATTTAGTTTCGTGCCTTTCAGTGGTGGTTGGGGATGATCATTCTTGCCCAGGGTCTTGTAAAAGTGGCTCAAACCTATTTGTAAGTCTGATGTCAATGTTTTGCATTGCCTTTCACTGTAGCGACCATCCACAGCCGCTCACTCGGGATTGAAGCAGCCCGCAACGCAGCCCAGCCCAACTGTCTATACACTTCAAGACGGTGGATTTTCGTTGCCAGGATTGACATCCTCTGCAGCAGTCCGTGATAGTCCTCCGTGGAAAAGGGAGGCATCTTGATTGCTGGCTTGTTACTAATAGCAGATTTGTGCTAATTAGCAGGCCACGCTCACGTAATGGTGAGCTGGTGTCAGAAAATATTGGAATATGGCAAAAACTGACTACAAAAAAAGTACAGTCCCTCTGGTTTAAAAATATCCAGGAGTCGCTGCTTCAAAATTTTTTTAGAAGAAAAAGAAGTTTATCAGCAAGAAAACATTAAACAGAAGCAAAGCAAGCAGAGCGAGCAAAAAAAGCATCTGCACTGTAGGAGAGAGTGAATGCAGTTAAAATTGTGTCATTTTTAGTTGTGTGTTTACTGCGGCTTTTGGTAGCAATCTGGCACCCTTACTCAGAATTGTGAAAGTGATGTATTCAGCAAAATCCAGCAAACAGTTCCATGAAATTGTTAACTTTGAAACCAGTTCTCACAGGTTCTTGTTTTTGCATTCCCATCCCTAGATGTGCGTAACAATTTGGTAAAGTGCATTTTAGGTTTTTTTAATTTTGAAAAAAATACTGTCATCATTGGGACGTTTGTGTCACAAAACTTGAATTATACTCTAAAAGCCTCTTTATACTCCCGCGCCCGCATTGCATCACGTGACCGTCGCATATGGCTCCTATGCGGCACATGACGCGGACACGGCACAAATTGTTTCCGCGCGCATAATGCCATGGAGATCATCTCTCGTGATTGGTCCGTTTTAGTCACATGCTGTGATGACGTACTCAGCTTTCCCCTGGGTTCCTCAATACCGCCATCTTTAAAATACAAAACACCTACGCCGCCGCCTTCTTAATAGATTTTGCAATATAATTAAACACATCATGTGGTCATCTTGGTCCATTTGTTCTACCAGGCACTGTTCCACGGTCGCCAATGTTGTTGCTTTGGTCCTTCTTCTGGAAAGTAAAAACGGCTACCGGAATTGACCATAAAATGCAGAGGAAACTCCACCCTATGGTGTCCTCGCCAACACCAGCCGTAGCGACACCCCCGACTTGGAGGAGAACTGCAAGCACATTTTCAAAACATCGCGCGTGGGTTGCGCTCGAGTATAAAGGCAAACTGCGCGCGGGATAGCCGCCGTGACAGGGTACAGTATGAAGAAGCCTTAACGGTTGATGACTTGAAACTTATTCTTTTATTTGCATTGACTATTTAGGAAAATAAGAGAAAAATATAATTTGTGTAATAATTTGGAACACATGTATATAGTGGAGGAGGAGCGACTCATTCATACCCAGAAAAATAGACACCTGAAATGGTGAAAGAGAGTATAACACTACAGTACATCTCCACAGTTCAGTACTAAATTGTTCCCAGTCTTCGCACGTTTTCAGCAATTATTTTCGAACATACATTATGTCATGTATGTAGAAACAAATCTCTGAATTCACTTTGGAGGGTCTTTAAGTCATATCAGAGTCCAATTTGGGCCTATGAAAATAAAATAACTTAAGTTTTTATGGATGATAACATTTTCATGTCCTGCCAATAATAGTTATTAGTGGCCAACCACGTACTGCAGTCTGTGTAGCCACAGAAAAAGCAGAAGCAGAATAGTAAAACACCCTCCCAGACATAAAGAATTATGTATAGTGCTTGCTGAAAACAATCCCTAGAAGGCAAGTTATCATATTGACCTCACAGTGGCCTTTCCAGTGAGTCCATCTGCTTTAAAGAATATTTTGAACAGGAGCGTGCTTGCCTGGGTTCACTGTATGAGTGGGGAAATAAGTCCAACTATGAATAACACATTTGTGAGATTATGAGAAAAACACTTGGAAAAAGATGTTTATCATTAATTTGTCAATCTTTCCCACTTTTTTTCCAGTGGAAGGAATTTGAATGGCTCAGAGAATGAAATAATTAAACCTCAAAAGTGTGAGTGTGTCATTTTGCACTGCATCTGGCTCTTTGAGCCAAGCAACATCTTTGAAGACCAT
Organism: Phycodurus eques; assembly: GCF_024500275.1. Classification (NCBI taxonomy): domain Eukaryota; kingdom Metazoa; phylum Chordata; class Actinopteri; order Syngnathiformes; family Syngnathidae; genus Phycodurus; species Phycodurus eques. The sequence goes on along the minus strand of NC_084526.1, from coordinate 31,644,811 downwards.
AGTAGTTCAACTCTTGCACCACACACGTGTAGCTGTAGAACCCCACCCCACCCAAAAGACAAAAATGCAGTCCAAAGTAGTTTTTCCATAATCAGGCTCACAAACACAAAACTGCAATGAAAATATAGCCTGTTCAGCGGCGTCAATGAGGGCGGTTTGTGTTGGGGAAACACATAAATCCACAAACCCACTTGCGCAGTATTCAGTCTGGAACAGGTACAGCAGGAGCCACTCAGCCCTGTAGGTCCTTCAGGACCTAAGGTAGAGCACACAATCCAACCAGAGTCCACCCCCGCTCCACTGAAGTGCAAGACTTTGATTCCGCAGCTGAACTTTCTCTTTTCATGTCTGGCACACTGTGGAGCTGATTGGACCAATATAAACAAAGTCCAAAACTAAATCACTTCTCCTTGTTTAATTTGAAGAATTTAGAATGTCTTGCTTCTTAAACAATCTATTAGGTTCGAAAGTAACAAAATGAGAGGTTATTTGTTCCATCCTTTTAGGTAAGTTTTCAGACACTACCACTATTTTGCTTCTGTATAACCAATGATTTTGTTGTCAACCAGTAAATGCTGATTTTACTGAATTAGCGCTAGTAAGTTGTGGAAAATCAGTCAAATCATTTAGGTGATAACAGTGGCATAAACTGTCCAGGAAAAAAAAATCACAAACTCTGATTCATACTTGCTTTCACAATTCTTTCAGCTTGTCATGAACACATAACAACAAGTGACTTAATCTAGCAATGTGACAAATGGCCGCCATCTTTGTGGAATTTTCTAAAAGACATGGAATGAGCAGTTCAGATGCCTCTAAAATCATCTATGAAAAATAAATCCATAATTAAACTATTTCTAAAGTACGTGACCTATTCTACTGCCGACAGTCCTCACAAATAATGTACCATTTGTGCTATTTGAGTTTTTAGGGCAGGTGGTGCCGTTTGAAACATTATGGTAATTTGTACATGTCAACTTTAAGAACCCCTTGGTATTTCAGCCCTGGAGAGCTTATTGGTGGATAATTTTAACTGAAAATTGTCATTGGACGTAAAAGACAAAACAAAACGGTCAAGGAGATGTTGAGAAATAATGAAATAATACTGGTTTATTCTAAACTGAAGGTGTTTTTTGACCAGAGTTTCTGAGTATAGTTGTACTCAGGTCAAAGTGGCCATTCCAACCACACTTAGCATTCTGACAGACTGTCATTTTTGGGAAATCTTGTCTCGACACTACTTAACCTTTGTGAGACAACAGCAATCAGACAAAGACAGCCGCAAACCTCTATTCTTCTTATTCTTCCTCTTGTCATGTTACTTAAGTAATTAAAAAATAGTCAAATACAAGCCTTCAAATGTAAATAAAATATATAAAATACTAACTCACCATTGAGGAAAAGCTCTTCTTGCATGGCTTGTCTGGCCTCATGTGAGAAGCTGCGTTTCTTTAGCCACTCTGCATCAAACACACTCGTGTGCTGGTCAGGCCACACAATGGACAACTGTTGAGGAACCAAACAAAGTTTACAAGACAAAAATTCACAACCACTAATTTTTTATACTCATTAAGTGTTCCGGGTAACTGGAGCCTTTCCCAATTGACTTCTAGTGAAAGGTGGGAGACATTTAGACTGGTCGCCACCATTAGGCAACCTCGGGCAATCGTCTCAGGGTCCCCAAACATCTCATGAAAACTCTCATAAGGTTTAATTTGATTTTTAGTAACTTTTTTTATTCCTAATTTAAGTGCTGACACGTAAACACATTCAAATTTCATTTCAATGCTTCCCCTTCCTTTTGGAAGACATTACCATTTGGCAATGGACTACTCCATCTTCATACTGCGCATGTGAGGACTTGTTCTGAGGATGGCAGGAAAATAAACGTGCTGGCCATGGTTGTGAGTATGAAGCAGAGTTACACTAGTGGAGCGGAAATGAGATGAAGGAGCGAGGGAAGCAAACAGTTTTAATCAAAACTACAAAAGGTTTCAACATTTTTCTCTCCGAAAAATGTGCGTAACCGACAGCTACAGCAGGAAGAGTCAGACGCCATTGCCAGCAGTAGCACTGCTGGCAGTGGCGATGGAAGTGGAAAGTGACACGACTGATGCTTTTCATAGCTACGATGTGAGTATTAAAGTGGTTGAAATGGTAAAATATATTAAATGTTGATTAACATTCTCATCAAAGACAGTGGAAGCAATGAGATGATTAACTTGTTAGATAATAATCCTCAAGACATATTTTAAGGACTATCTAGCCCAGGCAATAGGAAACATTTCTCAAATTCACAGTTTTTACTTGATCTTTGGTGATGAATATTATTCACTGGGAAGAGGCAAGGGAAACATACAATTCACACTCACATTCACACCTAAAGTCTTCAATTAACCCACCATGCATTTTTTTGGGATGTGGGAGGAAACCAGAGTACTAGGAGAAAACCCACGCAGGCACGGGGAGAACATGCAAACTCCACACAGGCGAGGCTGGATTTGAATCCGGGTCCTAAGAACTGTGAGGCAGACGTGCTAACCTTTCACAAATCAAAAATATAATGATGATAATAATTAGGCTTTACACGATCAGGATTTTTGGGGCCGATCAGCAAGTTTAAAAGAAAACGATAACCGATCACCGATCCGATCACAAGATGGATCAATGTGTCTATTTACATGACTTGTTCATTTATTGTATATATTTGTGTAATGTATCCATCCATCCATTTTCTGCCCTCCCAGCTCAAATTATCCTCTTAGCGTTTTAGAAAAAGTTAAAACACCAATGACCGCTAGGGGGCATTCAAGGATTGGCCACTGACATTAGTAAATAAAGTAAATTCAACATTACAACTGACATAAATAATGGGTGCTAACTTACTGTAATTAAATTACTTTATTGCAATTAAATTATTTAATAAATACTGTTAGTGACATGCTTACTCTAACTTTCTCACTGTCCCATCTATATGGACGGGTGTTGTTCAGAGTTCGAGTCCGTTTGACTTTTTTTTTTCTTTTTTCCCCCCACGCTGCGTTGCTTGAACGCGGTATGCTCCTCGTGTACATTCTTCAGGTGCTCGATCAAATTTGTTGTGTTGAAGCATTTAGATGACGTTCCCCACGACATACTTCGGTTGTGCACAGACTGGAAATAACTTACGTGTTGTTTGTCTGAGACACCGCTAAATAGTCCCACACCGACAACGTGTTTTTCCACTGACAAGATTGAAAACAATGTATTGCCGTCAGATAGTTAAAAGTACTGCAAGACACGTGACAAGGCTAATAATAAACTAGCTTTTGGATTCATACGCGACGAAAACGCGGCGTTAAATGTCTTGTGCGGAGCCAATCGATTACGTCATTGATCGGATCGTCGATTTATGACATGAAAGCCGATCAGCCGATCAGCATAAAATGCTAATTATCGGCCAATACCGATAACGCCGATCAGATCGGTGTAAAGTCTATTAATAATGATGATATTAATAACAAAGAGTTTAATTAATTGCTTTCTACAATGATTCTGAGGGTTCGATGTCTGCTGTTCATATACTAAATGAAATATGTTTGATCCACCAACACATGTCCAGGGAGGTTGCGTATCTGTCTGCCTGCACCTTGATCAAATTCACCAAAATCGTGCCAGATCAGCGGTCTACCTTGCACCAAAAGTTAGCCCTGGTCTGAGCAGGCGTAATTTTAGACTGACTTTCAGTCACAAAATTTTCATATGCGCTGGGCGGATATCGAAGGACACACCCTTGTTGTGCCAGTACGCCCATCTTGGCCCAGACATGTCTGCCAAATTGGAAAACACAGCAGCAAGCCATGCACTTGCACAAATATCAAGATACACAATCCAAAGATGTTAAAAATAAGTGTTCATTTTTACCCCGTAGTAATTAGAAATTTTTAAATGTAGTATTTTGTATAGAGGCTCCAACCAACATTGCATAGCATGCACTGATGCACTGAATTTTCCACCAAAAATGGTCTAAAAGTGCATTTTTGGTTTCAGACGAAAGACTTGTCACTGAACTAAAACGTCCGCAAAAGGATGTTGTCATGACGCAAGCAAAAACTGCTGCCAGCACGCGTTCTAAATTTTTTTAATTATTTTTTTTAAAACGGCACGTCCACATTAAACAGTCGCCCAATCTTCCTGCTTTTCGATGTTCTTGTAGGGGAATGCTTGGTGCACACTATTTTGCGCAGGGCCAACTACCTGTGTGCTAGAGCTAACGTGGGTAAATATGATACAGAGCTGTGGTGCCGAACGTTAATTTCATGGACAGCCATTTTGAGGTCTCTTATTTGGGATGCTCAATTGGGTTTAAGTCAGGGCTCTGGCTGGGCCATTCAAGAACAGTCACAGAGTTGTTCTGAAGGCACTCCTTCGTTATTTTAGCTGTGTGCTTAGGGTCGTTGTCTTGTTGGAATGTGAACCTTCAGCCCAATCTGAGGTCCTGAGCACTCTGGAGAAGGTTTTCGTCTAGGATATCCCTCTACTTGGGCGCATTAATCTTTCCTTCGATTGCAACCAGTCGTCCTGTCCCTGCAGCTGAAAAAAAGAAAAACACAGCATGATGCTGCCACCACCATGCTTCACTGTTGGGACTGTATTGGACAGGTGATGAGCAGTGCCTGGTTTTCTCCACACATACCGCTTAGAATTAAGGCCAAAAAGTCCTACCTTGGTCTCATCAGACCAGAGAATCTTATTTCTCACTGTCTTGGAGTCCTTCAGGTGTTTTTTTAGCAAACTCCATGCGGAATTTCATGTGTCTTGCACTGAGGAGAGGATTCCATCGGGCCACTCTGCCATAAAGCCCCGACTGGTGGAGGGCTGCAGTGATGGTTGACTTTCTAGAACTTTCTCCCATCTCCCGACTGCATCTCTGGAGCTCAGCCACAGTGATCTTTGGGTTCTTCTTTACCTCTCTCACCAAGGCTCTTCTCCCCGATTGCTCAGTTTGGCCAGATGGCCAGCTCTAGGAAGGGTTCTGATCATCCCAAACGTTGTCCATTTCTGGATTATGGAGGCCACTGTGTCACATGTGGGGATAGCTGGACCCAAGAGCAGGCGGAGGCAGATGTAAAATGATGAACAGTTTATTGAGGAAAGGTTATGGAGGTGGTCCTGGATGTGTTGGCAGACGGCGGCATGGACAGGTGGCAGGCAGTGGACGGAACACGCAGCTGGCTTGGTGGCACGAATGACGTGGGTGAGGAATACAGGGGAGCACTGGGAATGAGGAGACACAAGAGTTAACAAGGGAAGCAAGGAACAGTATAGCTTACTTGACATAAGGTGGGCCGTGGTATCGCTAGGAGAGGCTGCAATACTTAGGTGAGGATTTCCGGGAACAGGCAGGCATATATACACCGGTGGTGATGAGGCTGATTGAAGACAGGTGCTGAAAACAGAGAGGACACAAACCGCCCTCCCGGCTCCAATAATGGAACTGCAGGGCAGTATATGACAGTACCCCCCTCTCAACAGACGCCTCCCGGCGTCCTGCCAGGCTTCCCCGGGTGAGCCGCGTAGAAGTAGGATCGAGGATGAGCTTCCGGGAAATCCAAGAACGCTCCTCCGGCCCGTACAAGGTACTGGAACCCCCTTGGCCTCATGTCGAGGATGCGCGACACTGTGAAGGCCAGATGGTCGTCAATAACCCGGGTGGTGGAGGGGGTTTGGCCGGAGGTCTTAGAGCGCAAGTGGAGACAGGCTTCAGCAAAGAGACGTGGAATGTGGGATGAATTTTCAGAGACCGTGGAAGCTTCAATTGGACGGAAGTGGGATTGATGAGCTTGGTAATGGGGAAGGGACCAATGAAATGCGGAGTGAGTTTCCGGGACTCTGTGAAGCGGGATGTCGTGAGAAGAAAGCCCTTGTATTCGGGCGTCAGGGAGCGATGACAGTCCGCAAGCTGTTTATTGCGTGCGGCGGACCAGGTCAACGCCGCTCGGATGTCTTTCCACACTGCCTGGATTCTCCGGAGATGATCCTTGACGGTGGGGACTGCCACTGCCTGCTCCTGTTCTTTGAATAATGGGGGTTGGCAACCATAGCAAGCCATGAATGGGGACATACCGGTAGCGGAACTGGTGAGGGACTTGTGGGCGTACTCAATCCATGGGAGGAATGAGCTCTAGGAGGATGGGTTGCGTGCGGCAACACAACAGAGGGCAGATTCAAGGGATTGGTTTTCCCGCTCCGTCTGGCCGTTGGTCTGCGGATGATATCCTGACGACAAGATGACTGCTGCGCCCACCACTTTACAGAATTCCTTCCATACCAGGGATGAGAACAGAGGCCCTCTGTCAGAGACAATATCGATGGGAACACGGGTGGAGTCTAAAGACATGCTGGACAAGGAGGTTACCAGTATCGAAGGCAGGTGGTAGTTTGGGGAGGGGGACGGATTTGGAAAAGTGATCGACAATAGTGAGAATGATAGAGTTACCTTCAGGAGGAGGTAGACCGGTAACAAAGTCCAGAGCGATATGGGACCAAGGGCGGCTAGGGATAGACAATGGACGCAGCAGCCCAGCTGGGGGCAGGTGTGAAGACTTCCCTTTGGCACAGACGGAGCAGGCTTGGACGAACTCCCGGGTGTCTTGAACAAGGCTGGGCCACCAGAAATGTTGCTGGATGAACTGAATGGTGCGGGTGATGCCAGGATGACAGTTAAGTTTGGAGTTGTGATCCCACTGAAGAACGTCAGAGTGTGCAGAATCGGGTACGAAGACGCGGTTTGGAGGCCCGGTCTTGGGATCCGGGTGAGACATTTGGGCCTCTGAACCACCTGTTCGATCTGCGAAGTGGCTGCTCCAACGAAGCTCGAGGAAGGAAGGGTGGGTTGCGGTTCGTCAGGGCTGGAGGGGGGTGAGTAAAGTCGAGACAGGGCATCTTGTTTGCTGTTTTTGGAGCCAGGACGGAAAGAGAGACTGAAATTAAACCTGCTCAAGAAGAGAGATTCTTGTGGTCTGTCCAAATGATGAGTGGTAGTTCAGTCCCCTCCAGCCAGTGCTTCCACTCTTCCAAGGCCCATACAATGGCCAGTAGGTCTCGGTTGCCGTCATCGTAGGTCCTCTCGGCAGGGGACAGACCACGGGGAAAAAAAGGCACAGGGATGAAGTTTCTGGGTCGTGAGGTCCCGTTACGAGAGGACAACCCCTGCCCCCGTGTCCGAGGCGTCAACCTCGACCACGAACTGGAGGGAGGGGTTGGGGTGGCGAAGAATAGGCGCATTGGTGAACAGGGTCTTGAGTTGACTAAATGCTTGGGATGCTGCCGGGGTCCACTGAAAGGAGGAGCTGGTGGATGTGAGGCTTGTGAGGGGAATTGCGACCTTGTTGTAATCACGGATGAATCGACGGTAGAATCGGAAACGTTGCAGTTCTTTGCGGGTGGTGGGAGGGGAGACACACTGTGCTCTTAGGAACCTTAAGTGCAGCAGACGTTTTTTTGTAACTTTGCCCAGATCTGTGCCTTGCCGCAATTCTGTCTCTGAGCTCTTCAGGCAGTTCCTTTGACCTCATGATTCTCATTTGCTCTAACATGCACTGTGAGCTGTAAGGTCTTATATAGACAGGTGTGTGGCTTTCCTAATCAAGTCCAATCAGTATAATCAAAATCAGCTGGACTCCGATGAAGGTGTACAACCATTTCAAGGATGATCAGAAGAAATGGACAGCACCCGAGTTAAATATATTAGTGTCACAGCAAAGGGTCTGAATACTTATGGCTATGTGATATTTCATTTTTTTGTTTTTTTAATAAATCTGCAAAAATTTCAACAATTCAAATTGTTTTCTGTCAATATGGGTTGCTGTGTGTACATAAATGAGGAAGTAAATTACTTAAATGATTTTAGCAAATGGCTGCAATATAACAAAGTGAAACATTTAAGGGGGTCTGAATATTTTTCGTACCCACTGTATGTAGTGAGAAAAATACTTATTTCAGCCGCTGTACATTGAGAAACCTTTTCTCAATAGTTGAATGTGTGCCTTACTTAACTGTCACATTTATGATTTATGGTGCACGACAATGTCATTATCAAACCGTGACTGTAGGCTGTGTGTAAAATAGTGACGTCCCAGTCAATTCAATTAAATAGTCAGCAAAGCACAACAGCATTGCTTGTTAATCCATCCATCCATTTTATACTGCTTATCTGAGGTTGGGTCGCGGGGGCAGTAGCTTTAGCAGGGACGCCACTTCATCCATCTCTTCTTGGGGGATCCCGAGGCGTTCCCAGGCCAGCCGAAGGATGTAGTCACTCCAGCGTGTCCCCGGGGTCTCCTCCCAGTGGGACATGCCCGGAACACCTCACCAGGGAGGCGTCCGGGAGGCATCCGAATCAGATGCCCCAACCACCTCATCTGGCTCCTCTCGATGTGGAGCAGTAGCGGCTCTACTCTGAGATCCTCCCGGATTACCGAGCTTCTCACCCTATCTCTAAAGGAGAGCCCGGACACTCTGTGGAGGAAACTCATTTCGGCCGCTTGTATCCGGGATCTTGTTCTTTCGGTCACGACCCACAGCTCGTGACCATAGGTGAGGGTAGGAACGTAGATCAACCGTTAAATCGAGAGCTTCGCCTTTCGGCTTAGCTCCTTTTTTACCACAATGGATCGATACAAAGTCCACATCACTGCAGACGCTGCACCTATCCGCCTGTCGATCTCCCGTTCCATTCTTCCCTCACTCGTGAACAAGACCCCAAGATAATAGAACTCCTCCACTTGGGGCAGGATCTCATCCCCGACCCAGAGAGGGCACGCCACCCTTTTCCGACTGAGGACCATGGTCTCAGATTTGGAGGTGCTGAGTCTCATCCCAGCCGCTTCAGACTCAGCTGCGAAATGCTCCACTGAGAGTTGGAGGTCACGGCTTGATGAAGCTTGTTAATAGCAAACATTTTTTAAAATGTAGTGTACAAGCTCATGTTTCAGCCGTGGCAAAGACAGAAGCATATAATAGTAATAACATACTATTTTGGCCGTTTTATTTCGTTGACAAAAATGTTTTGGTCTGAAACTGAAAATTAGTGATGGTGAGATGAAGCTTCATGAAGCCATTGGTTCGAGTAATGGTCCATTTCTTGATGCTTCATGTGCAGACGAAACCACCTGCTGGCCATGTGTATAATCACAGGCAAGTGTATCTTCGGCCACATAATGTGACCAAATATTGTCCATTCATCCATCCATTTTCTGAGCCGCTTATCCTCACAAGGGTCGCGGGAGTGCTGGAGCCTATCCCAGTTATCTTCGGGCAGGAGGCGGGGTACACGCTAAACTGGTTGCCAGCCAATCGCAGGGAACGTATAAACAAACAACCATTCACACTCACATTCACACCTACGGGCAATTTAGAGTCTTCAATGAACCTACCATGCATGTTTTTGGGATGCGGGAGGAAACCAGAGTGCCCGGAGAAAACCCACGCAGGCACGGGGATAACATGCAAACTCCACACAGGCAGGCATTGAACCCCGGTCCTCAGAACTGTGAGGCAGACGCTCTAACCAGTGGGTCACCGTGCCATCAAATATTGTTTCGTCATGAAATAATAAAATACTGTTTGAACGTATTCTGTGACCGTAACTTTCCAAAATGGTAGCAATCATATAAAGGTAGAGCTAAAAAATTAGAATATGGTAGAAAACTCAATTGATTTCAGTAGTCATACATAGAGATTCATTAAACACTTGGAAAAATACTTTTCAGAGGGAAAATACTTTCCTAAATTGTACATTAAAAATAAATTCCATTATTTCATAATAGTTTGTTACATTATATTGTAGTTTCTAGAGATGGTGAATTTGGAGTTGTCATTTGCTGTAAGCTATAATCATCAAAATTATTCATATAAAAAAAATCATGAAATATTTCAGTGTGTGTGGTGCATGTCGATATGTTTCACTTTTTTAATTGAACTACTTAACTAAATTGCTTTTGATACTATTATAATTTATTGAGATGTACCAGTATGGCAGCTTGTGTAATGTTTGTCCATTTTGGAGAATGGCATAAACCCACATTTGCATGGAGCTGCTTGACGGGGTCTATATTGCTGTGTCAAAGACACATTGCGCCAAATTCTGAAGCGGTCACATGGTACAGCCGGGCCATTTCCTCCCCTGACTGCCTGACATGAAATCATACTAAAATGTTCCTGCTTTAGGTCAATTAGGATTCCCAAAATGATTTCTATTTGCTAAATATATACACAGTATTTTTTTTTTATTCTTAATTTGTTTATATTGTTTTGCTTCTTTTTTGGTTGTTCTTTTAAATATTAGAAGTTGAGTTTTGGTAGTTATATGTATCGGCTCGGACTTTGTATCGGCAGATACTTAAAATCAAAGACTCGGACTCGGGTGCAAAAAAATGTGATTGGGACATACCTAGTAATAATACTTGGTTGGCCTACCTTCTTATTATTGGTAACCTCCACAATAGTAATGCCTGTGTGGATGTCCAGATCGGACATCAGCAGTTTACGGGCCTGAGCTGATTGCAGTGTACAGAGTGAGCACTGGCAGTTGTCTCTCAGCCACGTGAAGGGATACAGGCTCTGCCCTCCATCTTCCCACTCAACCTCCACCAGCCGCTCTTCATCCAGTGCCCGGGCATGCCTCACGGACTGGTTGGCCACAGAGAGGGAGGCCGAACCCAAAGTCTGCTGTTTGCGAAGCTGCACGAATGTTTGATAAGCAGGTAGTGGATGTGAAAATCTGTCTGTTCTACGACTTAACATCACAGTCTGACAGGCCACGGAAGAGGTGCATCTCTGCAGAGCAGGTCGGGCAAAACGAGCCAAGGTACTCAACATTTTTCCAGGCGTCCCTTCCAAATGACACAGGATCACCAACTGTGGAGTGATATAATATGTAAACAGCAAGAAAAAGAGACAGTTTGCACAGCAATTGTTTGAACATTTTTTTGTTTTGTTTTGTCTGTTAGTTTTGATGTCAGTGGGGCCAGACAAAAGACAGTTTTAAACTGGGGCCCTCTTTGTGTATGTACATTACCTTCACGATCAGTCGACAATGATGATAATTTCACAATATTATCTTTTGACTCATCCTTGTGATCACCGCATAAAACTGCTCACCTGTCATTCGATCTTAAACTATAATTGAAAACGTGTTGAAACACGGCCATATAGTTTTAAAACATCCATTAGGCTCTAAAAAAGGTTCCCACTCATATTGGTAGTTATTGTGGAAAGGCAATCAAGTATTAAATGTGAATGCTTAGTTTATATATTTTAAATCAGGGATGGTTAGGTAATACAGGTATAGACAAATGCCAAGGGTGCCATGCCCTCCAAGGGGGTGACACAAAAAAACACAGGAAAAAAAAATCCCCTTCAATGTAATTATATTTAATCTAATTATTACTCTTAACTACTAATGTGGAGTCAAACTGTTTCTACTTTGGGAAACGGAGAGAGGAATGAATTCAAATTGATGTAAACTAGGGATATCCTGACTCGATCACGTGATCGAAAATCGGGTCAGTCACATGATTTTGAGCTGATCGAGATTGGGTGAAAAAGATCAGTTTGATTAGTTTTCTTACATTTTAAATGTCATAACGTGACAAAATTATCACAATGTACTAAGATCTTGCCAAATGGAACAGTAATAGCTTTGTTTTATACTAAACAATGTAACTTTTCGGGGTATTTTTATATTTTTATATATATTTTTATAATATAAGTGACTGAACGAGACACGCACTCTGTGTGTTTGTGTGTGCGTGCATGACACACACACACAGAAACACAGTCTCTGGCCTCCCTGAGCGTGCTTTAAACTGACATACATGATCTTTTAAGAAATCACCATTTTAATGCTAACAGTCAATGGAAACCCCTGTTGATGGGCTAGCTAGAATAGGATCACGTTTAAATACATTTCAGTTTAAACTTGACATTTTGTGTGAATATCAAAAACATTAGGCATTAATTTAAAAAAAAGAGGAACACAAGTTTGTCATCTTGTTATAAAGGTACAATTTTATCCAACTGTGGTATCTCAATCGAAACACTCGGTGGCACTGGAAAAATATTTTGTCAAAAAGAGGCGAAGAAAAGAACACGAAGAACAATGTCGTTTCATGTCAAATAGATGCTAGCTGTGTGCTGATCGATAAAGGTAAATAAAGCGAATAAAAAAAGAAACACAGTACAAGACTGATTCTTGAAAACAAGACACTGACTAAACCAGACTGTAATGTACAGGAAGCTTAGACAGTGCACTGCCGGCCCGCCATGTAACTATTTGCGTGATCGCTCACAAAGCTAGCTGCTAATGCTAACGAAAACAAGCCTACGTGACCACAATGCAATGCGGATTTTTGTTGTTGCAATATTGTTGCAACAACAAATATTATGTTGCAACAACAATATTATTGTTACGTTCAATGTCATTGTCGTTTCTATGTATGTTAACAGTGGTTCTTGAAATGTATACTGTACCTTATTTAGCTGTGACATTTATTGCTGATTTATGGTGTACTGTTTTTTTTTTCTGTATTTTTTTTTTTTAATGAAACCATTACTTTAGGTAGTGTGTGAAAGAATGACGTCTTGGTCAATTCTTCTACCAGAGTGTGTCCAGCAGAGCATTAACTGTTTTAAGATACGAAGCGCTAACTTCACATTAGCAGTGATGATGTGGGAATCTTCAACCTAATATATAGTCATCATTTTGGGCCCGATCAGCGAGTTTGAAAAACGATCACTGATCCGATCACAAGATTGAGCTATGTGTCTATTTAAATGACTTGTTCATTTACTGTATATACTTAATGTACTTAATTGCTCAAAAAATTATATTTCCAATAAATAATGTATCTTTGTTCATTTTTTTATGCCAGTGAGGCATAGTGACAGACAGAACAAATAAAGGCTCTTCTATTAGATGGCAGGAAGTACATACAGTAATTAATGTATCCACTTTTTGTGACATTTTTGTTTGTTGGTGTGCCGTGAGATTTTTCAATTGTAACATGTGCCTTGGCTCCATAAAAGTTGGAAATCACTGCTCTAGTCATATCTTGTATTCTAATCAGTCAGGTCAAACCAACATTACAACATGACAGAAATAATGGGTGCTTACTGTAATTGAATTACTTAATTGTAATTAAATTACTTCACAAACACCAAAACTTTAGAGCATGATTAGACAGAACGCTTGCATGTTCGCTTACAACAATTAGTGCTAGCACTAGCTTGCTAGGCTACATAACGTTTTGTTACCTCCTTGCAAGCTGTATCGTATTAAAAGTACGTGAACATACCTCAAGCAATCCTTGAATGAAAGTCCTCTCCCGAGCCCCGGAGACCACCAACACACGTTTTCCCCATTTTGTTCTTACAAACACACGCCATGATCCATTAGTGTTGTTGTCGCCATGGTAACGAGTGTATCCGGTCGCGTTTGAGTTGACAAGATAAAGCCCAGTGATCTTAAAAGATGGGATGCTGTGGTTTCGGAAAACAAGGTTTTATTGCAGTAGTCTGACTTAGTGTAATCGTGAAAGACCAAATTTGTCTTGTAGTCTGATCCGACCGAGCATTACGTGTTGTCTGTCCCACACCGTCGACATGTTTTTTTTTTTAAATAACTTTATTGGTGGTCAGATATTTACAGTACTATGTCAAAAGACACGTGCAACAAGGCTAAAAATAAACTAGCTTTTGGATTTGAATATACTGTACACGACGGCGACATGGAGTAAATGTCTTTTGCGGAGCCGATCAATGACGTCAATTTTTTACATTAAAGCCGATCAGCATAAAATGCTAATTATCGGCCGGTGTAAAGGCTAATATTTTTTATATTTTTCTGTAATAAAACAGTAATTTCCACATATAGCTATAGCAAGCGAAAGCTGCAAAGTTTTGGTTTCGCAGTGCTTTGGTCTTTTCAAGTCCTGGGTTCAAACGTCCAAGTGAAGTCACGAGTCATTGCTGTTCAAGTCCAAGTCGAGTTGCAAGTCTTTTAACATATTGTCGAGTCTAAAGTAATCAAATTCATAACGCGAGCCTGACTCGAGTCCAAGTCATGTGACTTGAGTCCACACCTCACCACATATATTACAGATAACAGCCCTTTGAGGAAAACCATAACTACGATGTGGCCTGCGATGAACATTAGTTTGACACCTCTGACAGCAGATACATGCAACTGTAGATCTGTAATGACAGACCCCTACACATGAATGGCAAAAGTGACACAATGTGTCCCAGGTGAGATGACACAGAGCAGATATCTGAAATGACATTTCATTGTGGATAGTTGTTGCGCATATCTGAAATGTTCTTTTTGACTAGGCAAAACTGAATTGCAAATATCAGACACACATATCAATTCAAGCCGTTCAATTTTAAGAGGGCTCGCCAATGTGCAATAGAATTTAAGCAGCTCCTGTGTCCTTTAACGAGACGTGAAATCACTCTAAGCGGGTGGATTTGATTTGCAAATACTTACACTAAACGTCGGGAGAAAACCGTTTGTGAACAACGTGTACATTGTCATTACCCCGCAGTAACGTCCATGTGATGTCTCTTAACGTTGTGTGCAACAAAGACCATAAACTTCGACATAAACATGAAGTTTTATCGAAAAAATGCAAGTTATGCCGGTTGCTTGTTAGCTAGCTATTATGATGTCATCGACTGCTCGTCGGGTCTTCACGCCACGTTCACTTCTACTTGTTTGTTGTTGTTTTTGTTTTTACCAATTGTACTCAACGCCGTGAAAAGACTGTCAACACGGTGGTTTGGCTACCTGTATTTAGATTCCCTGGATCCTCGTGGCTCGGCGTCCGTCAACACAAATGTCGGTTGTCAGTGTGAAAGAAAAAGTAGGCGAAAGGTCGCAGGAGGAGGCAGTGCAATATGACATAACCAGAGCGCCCATGCGTCCTCAAACCTTGTATCCACTCAGCCTTTCCCCTTGATTTCTTATCTAACTGGGCACTTTGGTCATATTAACACGTTTCAATCGACAAAGGGTGTGTAATTGTCTCACAACAATAAACTGGATGACAAAACAAAATAGCACTGCGTGCCATCACTATTTTACTACATATTCAAAGGCTTGTTGTTTCCAACTCAGTCACCTTTGTGACAACAAAAGTAACATAGTTTAATAATTAGTTTAATATGAAGTTATGACACATAACAACAACACATAATGTAATGGGCAGTTTTATGCAATCAAAAGGCTAATAATTGATGTCCTCACTATTGCACACTTATGTATCCAATAAAATAGTAAAGAATGTACATTAAAAAAGTGCGTCAGATGGATGGATGGATGGATAAATATATATATATGTGTGTGCGTGTCAAATATTTTATCACATCCCGTTTAAACTAAGCATCAATTTACTATATATGTAACGAAAGGTATTGTGTTATTATTACACCGTGACCCACTATGTGCTTTGTAACGTTACCTCAAATTACATCTTGAGTGAAGTATTAACATTTGAGCATGTTTTATGTCATGAAACTTTTTTAGTTCCATATGCCAATAAAAGTGTCCTCAGTGTTATAACTATGTACTGTAAATTGCTGTTTTCAGTAGACTGGAGAAGAGTAATGGAAAAAGTGAAAATGGAAAAAAAAAATTTTTAAGGCCCACTGTTCTACACCCTTCCATCTCTGCTCGTCCTATACATAACCAATGGGCAGGTTCTTCCTCCAAAACACTTTAAATAATTAGAGGGCCTATGTGTGTGTTTAATTTAAAGCAGACCTCTAAACCTTGTAAAGCAAAGATTGAGGGGAACTTTGGTCAGTGTAAATGACATGGCAGGACTGCATGCCCAAGTGATTATTGCGCTCTGTCACACTGTAGGCTCTGTAAAAGGAGCAAAGGGAGCTTGTTCCCAACAGAAGAATGATTAAACCACTCACTCGTGGGAATGACAAAAAGCACTGTGAAAAAATATAACAAGCCAAATTTCCTCGAGAGCTTAAAATCCCGCAATAACACTTTTCATCCAAAAATGAAACACAAACTTAAAACACAAACTCTTTATTTGAGAAAACACAACACAACCTGATAATGTTGTCACACAAATTGGTGTTTGACATTGAAATCCTCGAGTGCTGCCTGCAGTCTTAATCTATATTATATATCAGTATGACATCTCACGCGTAAAGTATATATTACAATACATATATGCGGCTCTAGTTCAAACTCAACATGAATAAAGAATACATGATATAAATGTTGTAAGATCATCGACACTGGCACGTAACATATTTAGTACAAATCTTAAAAAAATACTTTAGATTTGTATATTGCCTCCTGTAGGCCTTCCATTTTGAGCTAAATATTTAGCAACAGAATTGGAAGGAACTGTGCAATGTCTACTGGCCTGTTATGCAAATCATTGGTGTAAACATCCCTTCATACATTGGAAACATTCATTCCGAATGTCAGTAAATAATTATTTTGGTTTGGATTTTTCTTTCCATTTGTTTACCTCATCTTCCTGTAAATGAGATCCTCCATTGAGTCTGTTCAAGGATCACAGAGCTGAGCACATGTTTTCCAAACGGGGTTCTTGGGATGCTCTGTGGTCATGCTCTTAGTTTTGTTATCAGGGGTGCCACCAGGGATTTGGGGGTGGGGGCACCCATCCGATTTGGGCCCACCCACCCCAAAAAATAATTGCACTTTCAAATTTACATTTTCCTTGGCCCCTGTCAGTCATGGGCGCATGGAATCGTCATCACTTTCTCCACATCCGACCCTCCACCGCTCATGGTGCCCCTGGGTACAGTACTCTACATACTTGTGGTCAAATAGACCACACTTTCCATGACAGATGATAATCTTTGACAACCTCATAGTTTTATAGTAATTGTTTATCTTTTATGAACCCTAAATAAAATGCATGTTTTCATTGGTTCAAACAAATTTGTACTATTTCATGTATTGTACGAGTATAGAATATGAACGTATTAGCTGCTTTATATCCTTGGACATAATAAAAAGCAGGTGGAAGCAGATCTTCAGTTATACAAAATGTTTTGGCTTATTATCATAACGGTCACAATCTTTGTGGTTTGCGTGTATGCGTTTGTGTGTGTAGACAGTAGAGTATCATAATTTAGACTAAACGTGACCCACTGGATATGTTATTTTTCGAATAGTACACTATAACCAGTGTATGCTTTTTCTAGGTCAAACTTGACAAATACAGCTGACAAACTCATGGAATGCAAATGCGAGATCAGGGACTGAACTTGTTATTGAATGGGTAAAAACTGTACAAGGTAATGTAACTTCCTCCACTGTCTGTTCCCAATATTAGAGGTGTTCTAAATTCACAACAGCCAGCATCCACTGGTATGTAGAAAGATATTAACGCTCATTTTTTGATTGCAATGTTCAGAGCGCTAATTTTATGCTGTTTATTACTGTGGTGTGCCACTGCACACGGAGAGCTATTCCGACTATGAAAGACGAGATTGACCTTCAAAATATTCGACACAACTTCCAGTATGATGCAGTACAGGTTTTACCGCTGCAATTTGCAACCACAATAATAATCAATCAAAAGCGCACATGATCTTAGTAAAGGCAGAATTATGCATATACTGTATGCCAGTCAATATGTTGTGGCCCGCCTCGAGGTCACACTCCGACATGAAAAGGGCACAGAACAGAAATCCAAAGTGCGGCAGGGGCAACATTCCATCAGTACTTGATGTATTCACTCTTCAGTCTACTGAGCCGTGTGCCGTGGCTTCGGATGATGAGCGAGAGCAGCTCGTGTTTGTCCCTCAGGCCCAGAGAAATGTCCAGAGTCTCCTTCAGGGCGTCCCGAGTGCTCAGGATCATGTTGAGGAAGTCGTCGCTGAGCCGATGCTCTTCCTTCAACTCGCTCTCCTGGCTCTGCTTGAACTTCACCTCCAACTCGAGCAGGGACTTCTCGGAGTTCGCGAACGCGTCGTTTATCTGCGTGGTCTCTTTCCGCAGATACTTTCCGTAGCTGTCCTCTCCGTCCAGGTCGTACGAGATACTCAAGCCGAGCCCCTCCAGGACCCGGGCGGAGTCCTCAATCTGCCGCTTGATGATGGTGAAATCGTCCCGGATGACCGAGTCCTGGTCCTCGTCGGGACCACACTTTCGTTCGTCGGTCATTCGGAAAAGCAGTTGGCATTTCTCCGGGTCGTCGTTTTCCTCGTAGTCGCCGTCCGGCACAAAGTAATGGTGAAAAGTGCCATTAGACATCTCTGGCTGAAGAGGTCCGCTGTAGTATGCTCCGCACAGACGCAGTGTCAACATCCCCGCACACAGCAGCATGTGCGTAAAAGCCATAGTGTTGTCAAAACAACAACAATAATAATAACAATAATAATAAATAAGACACTCGCACACAGTCAATTCACCGTGTTGTTGAACAGTCCGTTTACAGACTTACTCCAAACCACACGGAAACATTTCCCTTTAAATGTTCAAAGCTTAAAAGTTCTCTTGCCAAAGTAGTGTAAAAGTGGTAAAGTGTTCCACCAGTGTTGCCTGGCAGCTTCCACAACGCTGCTCGAATAAAAGAAGCGAACTTGTGAGTGGAAAACGTTCAACTTCCGACTTTGGTCGGTGCCCCAAACGCAACATCTGGATGACTGGAGTGCCGGGCAAGTCGTTTTGCAAATCGTACCTCAACTCGTCTCGGATTACATGCCGTCACAGAAAGGCAACGCACTTGGGTTGGAGGGGGCAGTCTGTAACTATTTAATAAACAGGAGCACTTGCTGGCTTTCATTGTTGGAATGAAATACACATCAGTGGCTGCAATGGCATCCATCCAAAATGCTATCAACTGCAGTGTTTGAGCCAAGGCAGGTACGTTTTACATTGGCACAGCACCAAACAAAAAATGGTGTACAATGGATTTATGAGTTTAATTTGTCTCTCTTTTCCCGATTAAAAGTGAAATGCCATTAATCCGTTACACCACCATTTTTTCGTTGTGTTTTTAATAAAGAATAATTATGAACAGTATTGTATAAAAACATACCATACAAAAAGACAATGTTTAAAAAAAAACAACAAAAACGGTTTTATAAAGTGAAATTTACCCTGGGACAAGCTAAAAGTTACGACAACTACTGTGTCATGTACGTGTACATGTACGTTATTTGTATTTACTGAACCTTTTCCGAGAGGCCTATTCCTGGTAATCCAGTATATGCGCAAACTACTTCCGCATTCAGATAAACATGTCTGTGCACTTCCTTGGGGTTTGGATGAATAGCGAAAAGGGCGGTGCCAAAGCACCCATAGGAACTTTAAAGGTCTACAGTGTCTTTTTTTTTTATACACAAGATGTCACCACAGAGCCATCAAAGATTACAATATTCAATGTTTAGGCTTTGTGTGTATTTACATACTGTATACCTTATCATAGTTGCATAAATAAAGGACATGCTGTGCATGTATTTCGCTTTTGTCCGAAGACACCAGCCATAAAGAAATCAACATTTTAGCAAGTTCGACTTCAAAGAATTATGTAATCAAACCATAGTCATGCTTGTTAGCGTACCATACACAGAAAGTAATCTATGCAATTTTCTGGGTTAAGTCACGTGATGTTCTGCACATAGTGCAGGGGTGTCAAACTCATTTTTGTCATGAACCACACTGTCGTTATGTCTCCCTTGGAGGGCCGCTATGACTGTGAACCCCTATAAATGAATTATCGCCTCATATAATTACAATACACAACAAATTGATGCAAACTAGCTTTGAAATCAGAAGCCTATAAACACGTTTTTCAACTATTATAAAATTTATTTTAAGAGGGGGATAGGTAAAAAAAACAATCTTTCATCAGCTCAACGTTCTTACGAGTGAAGACAATTTGCAATTCTGATATTTTTGCAAAAAACATGGAGGCAACACATGATTTGATTTCGCGGGCCACATAAAATGATGTGGCGGGCCAGATCAGCCCCCGAACCATCGGTTTGATACCTGTGGCATAGGTACTCACGCTGAATTGCTAGCTACTGCCACAAGCACAGGAAGTAGCACTTGTTCACTAAAGTCAATGCTGTATGTACGCATAAGCACGAGGACAGACTGATAAATAGACATAGCCACTATTATCCCTAACAGCACTCAGGCACTGAAATGCAGCTGCAACTTCTGCAAACCAATTTTTTTTCAATCCAGTCAAGTGGCGGCGTATCTGAAGCTCACTCGAACCTGAAATTTTGGTGCTCAAAATAAGGCAAAAAAAAAAAAAGAGAGAGAGAGACCAAGCGACGGCTCACAACTCAAAAGACTCGTAAGTTAGGACACTCATCACTTCTAAACCAGTGGGAGTGGGAGTGAGTGTCATGAAATATGGGTTGAAAAAATAATAAGGCTATTGTCTCCTTTCTGTTTAAGTAACATAATTTAAATAATAATGTTAGATATATTTTAGTAGTTATCATTTATTTGCTTAGCTTGCATTAGTATTTTGCATTAGTAGCTTGCATTAGTATTTTGCATTAGTATTATGGACAATATTTAGATAGAAAGATGTCTCGCCTTCAAGAAGATGACTCAGCAACATTTGATGGAAGGGCGCCTTGACCAAGGACGTGATCGGATGTGGTCGGGGACGGGACAGGTGTCGTCTGGTCCTATGTTTTGTGTTGTGTCTTAATGCTTAGAACATTATGTCTTGTAGAACCCTCCTATTTTCAAATAAATGTAGGAGCGACAGGGGAGATTGTTTAGAGCGTGTTGAGAGGCTGTAACCTGAACAATCTCCCATGCGCCCTCCTCATGAGTAAAATGACCAACGTCTTCATTCCTTTTGTGTTTATTCATTATAATGTTTGGTGAGATAAATCCAACAAATAATAATAATAATAAATAAATAGCCTTTTCCATTTCTGCACTGCAGAAAATATTCAGTTTTAAAAGGTGATCACGAACTGGGGTTCAAATCCCGGCCTCGCCTGTTTGGAGTTTGCATGTTCTCCCCGTGCCTGCGTGGGTTTTCTCCGGGCACCTCGGTTTCCTCCCACATCCCAAAAACATGTATGGTAGGTTGATAGAAGATTCCAAATTGCCCGTAGGTGTGAATGTGAGTGTGAATGGTTGTTTGTTTATATGTGCCCTGCGATTGGCTAGCGACCAATTCAGGGTGTACCCCACCCAAGATGGCTGGGATAGGCTCCAGCATGTACGCGAGCGACCCTTGTGAGGTTAAAGCGGTATGGAAAATGGATGGATGGAAGGTGATCACGATTCACCTCACATGAGCATATCTTTCCAGTGGAAAATGCAAATGACGCTTTCCCACTGCATGACTGTTTATTTGGAAGGCTTAGGGTTGTGACTCTCATCCAAAAGGTTTTAAAATGGAAGTGACAGTTTGTTAAGTTTCGTTTTTTCTTAGATTTATTGATGGAACTGGAAAATAAATTCAACATCTAAAATCCTCATGTAATCCAGTGTGCGCAGATCAGCATGACTCAATATTGCGTGCTGTCTTCATGTCACTGTGGCCCTGATGTCTATGACCGTATTTACATTTGCCAAGTCTCTACTCTAACAGTTATAAAAGGACCCAGTCCTGGACTTACTTCAACTTTAGAAGAAACTTACTTGCTGTTGTGAAAATTTAATATGTAGACTGGAGAAGTGTTTTTTTAAAAAAAAAATTATAATGAAATGGTCTCATTTCAGGTGGCACGTGGACGACTAGTTAGCACATCTGCCTCACAGTTATGAGGACCTGGGTTCAAATCGCGGGGAGATTGCCTGTTCTCCCCGTGCCTGCGTGGGTTTTCTCCGGGCACTCTGATTTCCTCTCATATCCCAAAAACATGCGTGGTTGGTTGGTTGAAGACTCTAAATTGCGTGAATGGTTGTTTGTTTATATGTGCCCTGCAATTGGCTGGTGACCAATTCGGGGTGTACCCCGCCTCTCGACCGAAGATGACTGGGATAGGCTCCAGCACGCCTGCGACCCTCGTGAGGATAAAGTGGTACAGACAATGGATTGATGGTCTCATTTCAAAAGATATAGGTATATTCACCATAACAATTGTATCATATTTCTTAAAAGCAGATGAACAACTGAATGCAGCCCTATGGGGGGCACAAGTCAGTGCAAACTGTAGGCCGGTCCCAAGCCCGGATAAATGCAGAGGGTTGCGTCAGGAAGGGCATCCGGCTTAAAACTTTGCCAAACAAATATGAGCGTTCATCCTAAGAATTCCATACCAGATCGGTCGTGGCCTGGGTTAACAACGTCTGCCACCGGCGCCGTCAACCTGCAGGGCGCCGTTGGAAATTCAGCTACTGTGGGTCGAAGTCAAGGAAGAAGAAGAGGTGGAAAGCGAGTTCTTCGGCAGAAAGAGAAGAGGAAAGCACAGAGCCTAGAACTGAATGTGGGGACTTTGAATGTTGGGACTATGACAGGAAAATCTCGGGAGTTGGTAGACATGATGATTAGGAGAAAGGTCGATATATTGTGTGTCCAGGAGACCAGGTGGAAAGGCAGTAAGGCTAGAAGTTTAGGGGCAAGGTTGAAATTATTTTACCATTGTATTGATGGTAAGAGAAATGGAGTCAGGGCTATTTTAAAAGAAGAGTTGGCTAAGAATGTCTTGGAGGTGAAAAGAGTATCAGATCGAGTGATGAGGCTGAAACTTGAAATTGAGGGTGTTGTGTGTAATGTGATTAGTGGCTATGCCCCACAGGTAGGATGTGACCTAGAGGTGAAAGAGAAATTCTGGAAGGAGGTAGACAAAGTAGTTCTGAGCATCCCAGACAGAGAGAGAGAGTCATAATTGGTGCAGATTGTAATGGACATGTTGGTGAAGGAAATAGGGGTGATGAAGAAGTGATGGGTAAGTACAGCATCCAGGAAAGGAACTTGGAGGGACAGATGGTGGTAGACTTTGCAACAAGGATGGAAATGGCTGTAGTGAACACTTTTTTCCAGAAGAGGCACGAACATAGGGCGACCTACAAGAGCGGAGGTAGAAGCACGTAGGTGGATTACATCTTGTCCAGACGATGTAATCTGAAGGAGGTTATCGATTGTAAGGTTGTGGTAGGGGAGAGTGTGGCTAGACAGCATAGGATGGTGGTGTGTAAAATGACTCTGGTGGTGGGGAGGAAGATTAGGAAGACAAAGGCAAAGGCAGAAACCCATGTGGTGGAAGCTGAGACAGGACGATTGTTGTGCAGCTTTTCGGGAAGAGGTGAGACAGGCTCTCGGTGGACGGGAGGAGCTTCCAGAAGACTGGACCACCACTGCAGACCACTCTATCCCTCTACCCTTGCCCTGCTACCCAGGGCAAGGGTAGAGGTGGCTAAGGCCAAACAAGAGGCACATGATGAAATGTATGGCAGGTTGGACACTAAAGAAGGAGAAAATGATCTATACAGGCTGGCCAGACAGAGGGATAGAGATGGGAAGGATGTGCAGCAGAATAGGGTGATTAAGGATAGAGATGGAAATATGTTGACTGGTGCCAGCAGTGTGCTAGCTCGATGCAAAGTGAAGGAACCTGTTTTAAAATCCCCTAATTTCCGTGGTTCCAAGCGTGTTCGTTTTCGTGAAAGAACGTCGTTCACAACAATGTATAAAAAGCAACCAATTTATTCCTGACAGAGGAGTCTATACATTTTGCAGAGCTCTGGGTTCGTAACTACCCTAACTTATTCTTAGCAGATACAGTAGTAGAACAAAACTATCTGACTCTCCCCCAGACTTATACAATGTTTCAAACAGGCCGGTGTGGAATCACTGTCGTCTGATTGGTCCGTAATCTGACATCATCGTTGTTCGGCCAAATGATGACTATTTGATCTGGGTCCAGACGTCGCCTGCCGATGTCTCCTGCATTCAATGTTTATAGTGGCTCCCCGCAATTCCTTTCTTCTTTGCCATCTGTCTCCAAATACCCCCTGATGGGGGCCACATACCCCCCGATGGGGGCCTTCCTGCAATATACTCCTATACTCCAATACACATTCTCTTCCAAACTAGTTAGAATTACATATTAGAATATAAAGTATTCTATATTCCCTTCAAAAGAATACTTCGAGGAGTTGATGAATGAGGAAAATGAGAGCGAAGGGAGAGTCGAAGAGGCAAGTGTGGTAGACCAGGAAGTGGCAATGATTAGTAAGGGGGAAGTTAGAAAGGCATTAAAGAGGATGAAAAATGGAAAGGCAGTTGGTCCTGATGACATTCCTGTGGCGGTATGGAAGCATCTTGGAGAGGTGGCTGTGGAGTTTTTGACGAGCTTGTTCAATAGAATTCTAGTGCGTGAGAAGATGCCTGAGGAATGGAGGAAAAGTGTACTGGTGCCCATTTTTAAGAACAAAGGTGATGTGCAGAGCTGTGGGAACTATAGAGGAATAAAGTTGATGAGCCACACAATGAAGTTATGGGAAAGAGTAGTGGAGGCTAGACTCAGGACAGAAGTGAGTATTTGTGAGCAACAGTATGGTTTCATGCCTAGAAAGAGTACCACAGATGCATTATTTGCCTTGAGGATGTTGATGGAAAAGTACAGAGAAGGTCAGAAGGAGCTACATTGTGTCTTTGTAGATCTAGAGAAAGCCTATGACAGAGTACCCGGAGAGGAATTGTGGTACTGCATGCGGAAGTCTGGTGTGGCAGAGAAGTGTGTTAGAATAATACAGGACATGTACGAGGGCAGCTGAACAGCATTGAGGTGTGCTGTAGGTGTGACATACGAATTTAAGGTGGAGGTGGGACTGCATCAGATTCCAGCCCTGAGCCCCTTTTTGCAGTGGTGATGGATAGGCTGACAAATGAGGTTAGACTGGAATTCCCGTGGACCATGATGTTTGCAGATGACATTGTGATCTGCAGTGAAAGCAGGGAGCAGCTGGAGGAACATTTAGAAAGATGGAGGCATGCACCGGAAAGCAGAAGAATGAAGTTTAGCCGAAGTAAGACAGCATATATGTGCATGAATGAGTAGGGTGGTAGGGGAAGAGTGAGGCTACAGGGAGAAGAGATAGCAAGGGTGGAGGACTTTAAATACTTGGGGTCAACCGTCCAGCGCAATGGGGAGTGTGGTCAGGAAGTGAAGAAACGGGTCCAACCAGGTTGGAATGGATGGAGGAAGGTGTCAGGTGTGTTATGTGACAGAAGAGTCTCTGCTAGGATGAAGGGCAAAGTTTATAAAACAGTGGTGAGGCCAGTCATGATGTACGGATTAGAGACAGTGGCACTGAAGAGACAACAGGAAGCAGTGCTGGAGGTGGCAGAAATGAAGATGTTGAGGTTCACTCTCGGAGTGACCAGGTTAGATAAAAGTAGAAATGAGCTCATCAGAGGGACAGCCAAGGTTAGATGTTTTGGAGACAAAGTTAGAGAGAGCAGACTTCGATGGTTTGGACACGTCCAGAGGAGAAATAGTGAGTATATTGGTAGAAGGATGATGAGGATGGAGCTGCCAGGCAAGAGAGCTCGAGGAAGACCAAAGAGAAGGTTGATGGATGTCGTGAAGGAAGACATGATGGCAGTTAGGTGCATCCTCCTCTCGAACACCGAGAGGAGGATGCAGGAGATAGGCTTACATGGAAAAATATGACGCACTGTGGCGACCCCTAACGGGACAAGCCGAAAGGAAAAGAAGAAGTTGAACAACTGACCATGAGGGAGCATGTATAAAGTAAACAGTATTGGACCAAGGACAGAGCCCTGAGGGACACCACCGTGGAGTGGAGTTAGGGATGAATCCTGATTGTTTACTCGGACACTGACAAATCTCTATGTTAAATAAGAGTGAAACCAGTTTAACGCTTTACCTGATATACCCACCCAATTGTGCAGACAATAAAGAAGGATGGAATGATCAATGGTATCAAATGGAACAGTAGGGTCGAGAACAATAAGAATGACGTGTTCACTTTTGTCAGCGTGCATAAGGATATCATTTGTTACTCTTAAAAGTGCTGTCTCAGTACTGTTTCTGACCAAAACTGGATTCAAATTTCATCCATCCATCCATTTTCCAAGCCGCTTATCCTCACAAGGGTGTCAAAGATATTTTGATCCTCAGCTAGGGTCACTAGTTGGTCTGCTATTGTTTTTTCAAGTACCTTTGATAGAAACGGAAGTCTAGAAATAGCTCAATAATTCTCCAACTGTGTTGTGTTGAGGGAGGGGTTTTTAAGGACAGGGTGGAGACTGCCGTTTAAAAAAAAATCAGGTACAGTGCCAGAAGAGAGAGAATAATTAATAATCGAGAGCAGGGTGAGACCTAATTCAGGTAAAAGAGATTTTAAAAATGTACTTGGGAGGAGGTCACGTGAACTGGAGGAGGGGGGCATTTGGGCTGCTATGTACAGAAGGGTAATTTGAGAAAATTCTGTCAGCAGGGCAGAATGGCTGGAGGAACAGGGGGTGATGCAGTGGTGATGAGCTATGATCAGAGCAACTCGATTTTGCCAACAAAGAAAGATACGAAGCTATCACAATTAGTACAAGGTGAAGCAGGAATTGCTGGAGGAGGGGGATTTACAAACTGATTGATGGTGTTAAAAAGGAACCTTGGATTATTTCTGTTCATATTGATTACAGTAATTCAGAAAAGTAAATTGTTCATGCATCCTTAATAGATTGAGTTTAAGCCGTCAGTGTTTCATATGTGGCGGCACGGTGACCGACTGGTTAGAGCGTCAGCCTCACAGTTCTGAGGACTGGGGTTCAATCCCCGGCCCCGCCTGTGTGGAGTTTGCATGTTCTCCCCGTGCCTGCGTGGGTTTTCTCCGGGCACTCTGGTTTCCTCCCACATCCCAAAAACATGCATGAATTGGAGACTCTAAATTTCCCGTAGGTGTGGGTGTGGGTGTGAGTGCGAATGGCTGTTTGTTTGTATGTGCCCTGCGATTGGCTGGCAAGCAGTTCAGGGTGTACCGCGCCTCCTGCCCGATGATAGCTCCAGCACGCCCGCGATCCGAGTGAGGAGAAGCGGCTCAGAAAATGGATGGATGGATGGATGTTTCATATGCAAGTAATTGGACTCAAGACTGTTTTTTCCATTGGCGTTCTGGCCTTCTATATTTCCTTCTTTGTTTTTTAATATTTTAATTAAACAAAGGGGTTATATTATTAACTGTGACAGATCTGGCAACAAGAGGAGCAGAACACTCAAGGGCTGAAGTATATATCTCGTTAAACCAATTAACAAAATATTTGATGTTTGTAAAATCCAGAGGGGGGGTTAGCAAATTGGAGATCTAATTTAAAACAGGGAAGCTGAATGTTCATTAAAGATGTGGGAATGGATTTCACATTTCTGGATTGTTTGAGGACTATACAGATGTACACCAAAATTAATTAATTAATTTATGGCCAGACGCAAAATCAATCATGCTTAAAGAGTTAGGTATGCTTAAAGTCAGAGCTAAATCAAGGGTATATCTGTGGATATAAGTAGGACCAAAACGTGCTGCACTAGGTTAAAGGAATTGCAGATATTTAAAAATTGCCAGGCAAATGAGTTTGTTGGATTATCTATATAGAAATTAAAGTCACCTATAATAATGGTCCTGTCCAAATTTACCACAAGAGATGAAAGCAGATCAGAGATTTCATCAAGAAAACCTGTAACTGAATTAGGTGGATGATAGACAATATGGTAACAAAGCGGACTCGATTGCCACACACTATTTTAAATAGACTTTCGAAACTGTTGAAGGAGCCAAGACTAAGCTGAGCACAAGTAAAGTTTTTCTGAAAAACACTTGCAATGCTGCCCCCACAGGCTGTTAGTCTAGGGGGGTTTAGGGCACTGTACTCGGGAGGGCAGAGCTCCACTAAGGGGCACCTTCCTCAGGTTTGAGCCATGGCTCAGCGAGAAAAAGGAAATCACAATGATGTGTTGTGATTAAGTCGTTGAGAATCTTGTTGGATATTGATTGGGTATTTACAAGAGCAATGACTACAGCCGAACTGAATTTTGAAAGATGCAGCCAACAGTAATTCAATTACCAAGCCTAGCAGGTGACAACACAGAATGGTCAAAGAGTTTAACCACACAGCACCAGGGGGAGCACACTGATGGGACGTGTTCCAGCAGCCGCAGGCAATGCGTGGTGCACAGCGGCGAGAAACCCTTCGGATGGTAGGCCTTTAGGTGACACTGAAGACAGGTGGGAAGGAGTTCTTTTTGGTGAAGTGCAGACAGGCACGATGGACATTTGGGTGTGCAGCGTGTGCCGGTCTGGTCATAGGAGGGGTTGGAGGAGCGGAGGCGATGAAAGTGGAGGCCGGGAATCATTATCCAGAGGAGGTAAGTTCAGAAGGCTGAGGACATTGAATTCATTGTCCAACTTGATGCCACGGTCCGGAAAGGTGTGTGCAGAGCGCTTTCCTCTTGCACCACAGACACCGACCAGGGTCCAGGGTTCCTGGTTACTGGGTGTAGAGCTGACTGGAGCTTTGGGTCTAGCTCCAAACCGTACCCAGGACTCATCAGCTATGGCAACCGGGGGAGGGCCCACATCAGCATGGCAGGGAGCGGGTTCATTGGGCTCTCTGTCACAGAGCTGGTCCTAAGAGGATGGTATCCATGAACTTATCAGCATTTGGATCTGGTACAGTGTGGAGAATCTGCCTTCCAACGTAGTAATCTTGGTATTGAGACAGGAGCAGTTGTCATAGTCTGGTGGGGAGGTGAGTGGAGCCATTGATTGCATATTGTTGGAGGAATAAGACCAGCAAACTTGCTTCTGTAAAACTTGAAGCTGCTGGGAGAGCTCGGCAAGTGAGGGGCAATCTTCCTAAGCCAGGTAGCTGAGGAGAGAAAAACATCTGTGGCCAGTAACACAGTCTTTGTTGTAGGAGGAAGCTGGAAGAGTAGTACGCTGGCGGTGAAGCTAAGGGCCAGAGGGATGAAAAGAAACTTATACCAGAGGACTCTGCAAAATGATTCCACGGCGCAGAGTTGAAAGTATGAGATGTCTGCTATGTGGTGGTGAGTAGAGGCAGCAGCGGTAGCACAGGTACAGTAGGATGGACTTGGAACAGGACTTACCGACCCGGCCCAGAAACAGGGCTAGCTGCGGTGTAGAGATATCGGTAAGTTGAAAGTCTTGTTGATATGATCCCGAGACTGGAGAGAATGTTGAAATGCCGTCAGATCATTGTTTGCATCAGAGTTTTGCACGCTGGCTTGCTTCCCTGGTAGGTGTACAGACAAGCTTCACGTTCTAAAATAATCGAAGCATCCATATGAAGCGTCCATATGCTAAATAACTTAGCGACTCTGAACGAGAGAGCTAAGTGAAGATGTTTTCGTGCACAAAAACCAGGGAGACTTTGCGCTGGCGTCAATCTGCTTTGTGTAGCATCCACTGCGAAGCTGCAGATGACTTCTCTTGCGTCACCAGCTCTGATGTGAGGTTCTGGAATTTTGACAAATCATTTTGCTGAAGTTTTGAGGCGAGATGTTGCAATTTTTGTTTGAAAGCATTAACTTAGTTGATCATATTGATCATGGTTTTTCACTCACGTCTGTAGAGTGTAGACAATCTCCTTCCTAAATTGCTGGTTGGGACAATCCTGACAATGGCTGGATTGATGACATGGCTGAAAATCCTCAGCCCTGGTTTCACTGTGCTGTGTGACTACTTCTTGATAGCCGGAGAGCTTTGATTAAAGATTGTAGTTCTGTGTGGTTTTTAGAGTTTCAGAACAATGAGTCAGCTTCTTCTATGAATTCCACTTTTACTATCTCACCCTCTTGGAAGGATTTCTTCTTTTTAACGATGAAGTGACTCACGATGCGTCGGTGGCTGAGTTTGATTTTGATGTTAGCTGTGAGAAATTGACTGCTGTCCCGACAAGTGGGATTTACTTTCTTCACCATTCTCGTTCTCAGCTCGTTTTTCAGTGGGAAGTCAGTGTCGTAGGTTTTATGAACAGCTCGAAAAAGCCACTCCACATTTCCCTTCTTTTGTGCAGTGATGGGACACAGTCATATAAGGTAAATACACTTTAAAAAAGGCCATTGTGAAAAAAAGTGGCACGTTTTTGAATTCTAACTTGGTCCCCCACTCATTTTATACCCTTTCTTAAGTTTAGACTACACGAAATAAAATTGGAGGCTAAAAAGAGTTTTGTCGGATGTAACGCCATTGAATGTGCATGTGCAGTGACCCATGCGTCAGAAAAGGTCAGGTGTCTGCCTGTCTGCCTTGTAAATCAATCAAAAGGGAACTTTTTAATGCCTTGGGATCAATCCGCACTCCCTTTGCAATCCACCACTCCATTGTGATCGACCTATTGGGCACCCCTGCTGTAACCTATGTGGAAATCCACGGACATAGATCAATGGAGACTGAGGTGTGGAGAGTCGGAAGTGATGCTGGAATGTGCCACCCCACTGGGGCCCTATCTGTTGCCCTGAGGTGGAGCTATGCAGCGCATGTCCAACTTTTAGGAGTCAGTGAGGAAAGATACTGTATTCGTGCCTCAGAGCAGATGTGACATCACTAAAACAGACAACAGAGATGAATGAAATAACTGTACTCATCATTACCTATATACTATTTATCCTGCTCATCCAAAAATAGAGATACATGTGTTTAAAAAAATATATATTTTACTATTAATATGTTTTTTGTCTTCAAGGAAAGTAATATGGTGACAATCATGAGTGGCGTAGCGTCCTCTATTGACTAGCTGCCACTGTTCACTTTGCTGCATAAGTCTGATTTGTTTCTTTCGAAAGAAACGAGTTGTCTCCTTAGTGTGGGAGACAGCCTCATGCCAAGGAGTAAATACAGTACAGGAGACCCACATTTTCTAATGATGTTGTTTGTGAGAGTGTCTCTTTCTGACTGATAAAAATAAATAAATCAGTTGAGTTCTCCAAATTCTCTGTCACATTAATGCTGGAAAAAGTTTGAAAATGATTTATCTTGGTCAAATTCTTCTACAACACAAAAAGCTGGCATTTGAACAGGGGTGTATATACTTTTTATATCCACTGCAGCCATGTTCCTGTTTTTGTCATCTGTCTGGTGAACCGACAGTATTGTGCTGTTTAATAAGTAGAAACAATATGGTATATCTTGTAGCTGAATTTGCCTTAATTTGTTATTTCACAAAGATTTTATTTTATAAAGATTTTATTTATTATTTTTTCGATTAAGTTATATTCTTCAGCAATATCTGCATTTGCACATTCATATTTGATTTAGTTATTTTTATTTTATTGGACATTCATGCTCTGATTTAAAAAATATATCAGAAGACCCACTAGTTACTCAGTACTTGTACTAGTTTTTTCACGGGGTACCAGTGCCCTTACTTGATTTCAATATTTGGCTACTGTACTCACCTCTGCTCAAAATATACTAGATCAGGAAGGCCCAGAACCTCAGATGACTGTAGCAACATTGGAGCAAGACTGGTGTAATGTGTGGTGGTACCATCCTTACAGACTGAGTCAAATCTGGCCCCATCATTCAACATAATTTTTGCCAGTAACCACATCTGCCAGTTCTAACCTTCCAGGTCAGTTCAGCCTGTCATTATGTGTTAAACAGCTGTCCCCAGTCACTTCCCGCCATTAATCATGCACCCAATCATCAGCTGCTACCACACCTGCTTCTCCATCTCGCCTCCCCTAATTAAACACTCTTCATTCGAAGCTGCTCTCAAACTGTAGCTGTTTGGAAAATGCAATTGTATGCTTCTGCACAAACGTCTATTCGCACAGTTTTCTTTTTAAATCCACCCATCCATTTTTTGAGCCAATTCTCCTCACTAGGGTCGGGGGCGTGCTGGAGCCTATCCCAGCTATCATCGGGCAGAAGGCAGGGTACACCCTGAACTGGTTGCCAGCCAATCGCAGAGCACATACAAACAAACAACCATTCGCACTCAGATTCACACCTATGGGCAATTTAACCTACCATGCATGTTTTTGGGGATGTGGGAGGAAACCGGAGTGCCCGGAGAAAACCCACGCAGGCACGGGGAGAACATACAAACTCCACACAGGCGGGGACGGGGATTGAACCCCAGTTCTCAGAACTGTGAGGCAGACGCTCTAACCAGTCGGTCACCATGCCGCCTTCTTTGTAAATGTTATTCAAAATGAATAAATCCTTCAGTGAATATACGATCAAAACATCTCTAATTGGTCCAGAAATCTTTTTAACTGCTGCTACTCAGTTTATTAGCCCACTTCACCAAAATATTAAATTCACTGCTAAAAACCTTGGTTTTATCTTCTACCATTACATGACATTTGATCATCATGTTACCAAAATTGTCCTGCTTTCTTCAGTTAAGAAATATTGTTAGAATAAGACGTATTTTACCCTCGTCAGCTCTTGAGCAATTACACCACACATTTAGATTTTTTGCGGTTAGATTACTGTAACTCCATCTTCACCTACCTCAGTCAGTCTTAGCTCAAACGATTACAGTTAATCCAAAATTCAGCAGCCAGGGTTTTAACAAGAACCAGACATAGGTCCCACATTTCCCCTGTCCTTGCATCCCTCCATTGCTCCCATTAAAATTCAGAATCAATTCTAAGATTCTTTTGATTACTTAAAAGGCACTTCATGACCTTGCCCCTTCCTTCATCTCTGAGCAACTTGCCCTTCATTCCACCACACGTTCTCTCTGCTCCATCAATCTTGGCCTCATAGCCAAACCGTAAATTAAAAGGTGACCGTGCATTTACATTTTTAGCCCTAACTCTGTGGAATCAACTTCTACAATCAGTTAGATATGTCGAATCCGTGGACTGTATAAAAAAAAAACGTCTAAAAACTCATTTATAGCACGGAAGAAAATTACCCCAACATGACAAAATGTGCTACCGACTTGACTGCATTATTTGGCTCCACTTATTTACGTGGGTCAGCCTTTTCCCATATGTAGATAATTAATTAACCAAGTACTGTTCCACCATGACTGATGATCATTTGGAAGTGTGCTTGAGGCTGGCTATCCGCAGCTACTGTGCATACCTGGTTGATTCCATTCAGTGCAAGTCATCAGAGTGAGGTAAGGACAAACCCTTGTTTAAATATAGGTTAGCCAATTACGAAAAACAGAAAATGTTATTTTAATTGCAGTTATGTTAAATATTTTATTTTTTATTCCAGGATTTTTGGTGTAGCACAAATCTGAGGACCATGCAGCCCACTAACCCAAGAACCCTTGAGAAGAGATGCTCACACACTCAACTCTGCTTTCCCTGCTGGACGGTCGGTCGTGGTAGGACGAACATTCATATATAGTACATTCTTCTGGATAACATTTTGGCTGTGATGGACAAGTGAACTTGAAAGATTTGCTAATGGCCCCAACTGACAAGACCTAGGGGTGGACTGGCCATCGGGCAGACCAGAGGACTACCCTCTGGGGCCGATGCGATGAAGTTGATTCCCCCACCCCATCCCTCTTTTTTTTTTTTTTCAAGTGACCAGCCCGCAATTTAGAGGGGGCGGCCCATTGGTCCATCTTTATCATAGACAATACACTCTACTGAAACGGCCCTTACCAAAGTGACAAATGATCTTTTACTTGGACTACGACACCTCATCAATACTATTATTACTCTACTTCAGCATTGCCTTGGATACGGTTGATCACAACATAGTACTAGATCAGCTTTAAACATGTAGCAGTATTACAGGCTCAGCACTTTCTTTTTTTAGAGCTTATCTCTCAGAGAGGACGTCCCATGTAATCCATGGTAAGGTAAAACTTGTGAGTATTGTAATGTCACTTTGCGGAGTCCCACAGGGATCGGTACCTTCTTTTGTCTAGTATTTATATGCTGTCGCTTGGCGACAACATACGGGAATATATGGTTAGCTTTCACTGTTATGCCAATGATACCCATCTGTACAAGCCATTAAAACTAACTAACCCACGCCTTTTCGGTAATTTGGATGCGTGTCTCGTTGAGATTAAACAATGGATGTCCTGTAACTTTTAGCTTCTTAACGATGCAAAAACTCAGCTGTTGATGATTAACCCTCCTCGACACATTCACTTGTTGAAGGACAACACACTGAGTTTTGATAAAAGTACTATTAACCAAAGTGACTCAACAAAAAAATCTGTTATATTTGACTCAACTTTCTCCTTTCAAATGCACATTACAATATTACCAAAACTGCGTAATATTCTATCCATCCTATCTGCATGTCACCTTGACTATTATAACATGTTGCTTTCTATCCATCCATCCATTTTCTGAGCCGCTTCTCCTCACTCGGGTCGCGGGCGTGCTGGAGCCTATACCAGCTATCATCGGGCAGCAGGCGGGGTACACACACCCTGAACTAGTTGCCAGCCAATCGCAGGGCACATACAAACAAACAACCATTCGCACTCACAGTCAAACCTACGGGCAATTTAGAGTCTCCAATTAATGCATGTTTTTGGGATGTGGGAGGAAACCAGAGTGCCCGGAGAAAACCCACGCAGGCATGGGGAGAACATGCAAACTCCACACAGGTGGGGCCGGGGATTGAAAGGACTGACGCTCTAACCAGTTGGCCACCGTGCCGCCATCCATCAATCCATCCATTTTCTGAGCCGCTTCTCCTCACTAGGGTCGCGGGCGTGCTGGAACCAATCCCAGCTGTCATCGGGCAGGAGGCGGGGTACACCCTGAACTAGTTGCCAGCCAATCGCAGGGCACATACAAACAAACAACCATTCGCACTCACAGTCAAACCTACGGGCAATTTAGAGTCTCCAATTAATGCATGTTTTTGGGATGTGGGAGGAAACCAGAGTGCCCGGAGAAAACCCACGCAGGCATGGGGAGAACATGCAAACTCCACACAGGTGGGGCCGGGGATTGAAAGGACTGACGCTCTAACCAGTTGGCCACCGTGCCGCCATCCATCAATCCATCCATTTTCTGAGCCGCTTCTCCTCACTAGGGTCGCGGGCGTGCTGGAACCAATCCCAGCTGTCATCGGGCAGGAGGCGGGGTGTTGTATGTGTGTACCCCGCGTACACCCTGAACTGGTTGCCAGCCAATCGCAGGGCACATAGAAACAAACAACCATTTGCACTCACATTCACACCTACGAGCAATTTAGAGTCTCCAATTATTGCATGTTTTTGGGATGTGGGAGGAAACCGGAGTGCCCGGAGAAAACCCACGCAGGCACGGGGAGAACATGCAAACTCCACACAGGCGGGGCCGGGGATTGAACCCGGGTCCTCAGAACTGTGAGGCTGACGCTCTAACCAGTCGTCCACCGTGCCTTGATGAGGATGAGAAAGTTCAGAATCAGAATCATCTTTATTTGCCAAGTATGTCCAAAAACACACAAGGAATTTGTCTCCGGTAGTTGGAGTCATTCGAGTACGACAACAGAAAGTCAATTGACAGAGAACACTTTGGAGCCATAAAGACATTGACAAAAAAACAATCACTGAGCAGTAAAGGGTTGCTAGTTATCTGGTTTGATCGTATTTCACCGATACTTACATGAGCTCCTGGTCCACTTGAGATGCGGTTTTACGGTTTTGTTACTTATAAAATAGTATATGACTAAGGCATCTCACAATGCCTTAGGTGGTACCGTATGTTCTGTCCTGAAAGCTACGTTCACGACATGCTAGTCTTTTGGTAATTCCGAGAGCCAGAAATAAGTCCCCAGGCTCGAGAGCATTTTCTATTTGGGCTCCAGGGACTGTGGAATGCCCTATCCGTGCAAATTAGAGCTGCTACCTCAGTAGTAATGTTTAAAACTTAACTTCAGACTTAGTTTTTCAGTTTGGCATTTCGATAAAATATACGCAGGCCTGTTTTATCCTCGGCTATATCTGACAACCCCCTGCCCCTATTAGTCCGTTATATCAACGTTCTACTGCAGTATGAAAGCTGTCCGTGTCACTCCTGCTGCTAGTTTCACATGAGAGTAGTCATATAAGAGATGACAGCATTGAACATATGTAAAAACATGGAGGAACACAAACTGTTTTTTCGTTTTTGTTTTCAAAGAAATTGAATAATTTCAAAATCACAGATATGTTCGCTTGAGCCTGGAGGGGGTTGGTTGAACAGGTAAAGTAAGCAAGCAGCAGCAGGCAAGTCGAGGAGCAGCCACAGATGTAGGCTTTTGAAACCGGGGGACATGCCATCCATTCATCCATTATCTACCGCTTATCAGAGGTCGGGTCGCGGGGGCAGTAGATTTAGGGACGCCCAGACTTCCCTCTCCCCAGCCACTTCATCCAGCTCTTCCGGGGGGATCCCGAGGCGTTCCCAGGCCAGCCGAAGGATGTAGTCTCTCCAGCGTGTCCTGGGTCGTCCCCAGGGTCTCCTCCCGGTGGGATGTGCCCGGAACACCTCACCAGGGAGGCATCCGGGCGGATCGGATCGCCAAGGTCCCCGCCTTCGGGCACACCGCCCAGCTCGCACTGCACCCGACCCCTATGGCCCCTGCTTCAGGTGGTTGGCCCATTGGAAGGGAGACCCATGTTAACCTTCCAGGCTGTGCCCAGCCGGGCTCCATCGGTGCAGACCCGGCCACCAGGCACTCGCCTTCGAGCCCCACCTCCAGGCCTGGCTCCAGAGGGGGGCCCCGGTGACCCGCGTCCGGGCAAGGGAAACCTGAGTCCATTGTTTGTCGTCATCATAAGGGGTCTTCCAAAAACATGCATGGTAGGTTAATTGAAGACTCTAAATTGCCCGTAGGTGTGAATGTGAGTGCGAACGGTTGTTTGTTTATATGTGCCCTGCGATTGGCTGGCAACCACTTCAGGGTGTACCCCGCCTCCTGCCCGATGATAGCTGGGATAGGCTGCAGCATGACCGCGACCCTGGTGAGGATAAGTGGCTCAGATAATGGATGGATGACTGATGAACTCAGTCAGCACACATATGTCGCACTGACATCAGCCTTAGGAAGGCACGTTGGCTGGCAGTTGCAAAACGCATGACAAGCATTGGCCAAAAAGCATATCGGAACTTACCGGTCTTAGCGCAGCGGCTGCACAAATGTTTCACAGCTGTATTAATTAAAGCAACAGTATGCCGTTCGCCACCAGCATTTTTCAGGTAAGTTATCATTTGAATTAAATTCAGAAGAAAATGACAATATTGCCACAGGTAATTAAGTTGTGTGTTACCGTAGGAGCAAAAGTGTGCCAGGAGCCCATATCCATCCCGGCTGCAACACACAAGGTGACTCAACCAGCTGGCTGTGATTTTCACGGACTAGTACTACAAATATAAATTGGTGTGTATCTGATCTCCTGACCAGCAATACTGTGTGATAATTATTTAATTACGATATGTAAACGGTTCACCTTTTCATTTCATTTCCCACTTTGTTCTGTTTCAACCTGACTGGGTATTGACTAATAATATTTCGGCGTGTCCGGTTCATTCAATTCAGTCTAACAGGTCACTCAAAACAAATCCGCGTGTGAAAACTAAACTATAATGCCAGCCGTGAGTTTGATACATGGTTTGAATAATGAAACTCACACGATGACGTGAGATATTGAAGTGACA
Organism: Phycodurus eques; assembly: GCF_024500275.1. NCBI lineage: Eukaryota > Metazoa > Chordata > Actinopteri > Syngnathiformes > Syngnathidae > Phycodurus > Phycodurus eques. The sequence continues at coordinate 31,607,224 of NC_084526.1, read as the reverse complement.
TGCTCGCTAGTTTATAGCTGCAGGCTGTCAGAGGCGGAATCGGACGCTGATTTGGCTGTCATTGATGTTCGTTAATTGTTATTAATTGTATTTTTCTTTTTCTTTTTTTTACCTAAACCTAAATTGTGTTTTCATTACAGACATGAAATTAGGTTGTTATTTTTAAAAGTCAGTCTTGTTTTCCACATTGGATAGTCAAATGTACTGAAACGACCTGTGTTGTTCTGTGGGGTGATACAGCAATAGGATTTCCAACGCATCTCAGATCAGAGCTGGCACTAAATCTTTAATCGTTCAGATGACGTGTGGTGGTAATTTTCAATTAAAGGCTGACATCTCGGTGACATACTACCAATGAAAAAACACTCTCCATGCATGCAACATCTTTTGATGACGGGCCGACATTAGTGCAACATATGTTTGCTGACTGGGTGGTGTGTTGAAAAGCTCCATAGTATTTTGAATTAGTTGCAAGCCTCTATGCTGTAGTTAAACATGTCTTAAAAAGCGCCTGTAAGTGAAATAAATGATAAAAGCTTTGCAATTAAATTTTTTTTGCTTTTAAGTACTGCCAGGCTGGGATGATACTAAAAAACACATACATTATCACCAGTCCGTTGTCCTGTGCTAATTATGAGGGGCTGGTCTGAGTTAAAAATGCCAGGGCCGATTTTTTCTATTCGAGTCCAGCCCTGACAAAACCCAACAATGTATATGCACATTTCTTGTTTTAGTTAATTATTTTATTTTTATCTTGTTGTAACAATATACGCGTTGCTATGCAATTGTTAATCTGTGTTTGTGTCATTATTGTTGCTCAAATAAATGGCTGTATAAGAATTCTTTTTTTTTTCTGATACTCGTCCGCATTGGCCAAATTTTTATTTATACACCATTAATACTGCCATCTTATACTGCTGAGTGGGTTACATACACTAGTCCAGTGATTCTCAACTGGTGAGTCGGGACCTAAAAGTGTGTCATGGACTGATTTTGAGTCAGTCACAGATATACTGTCAAAAATCACATGTATTTGTATTCTGCTTTTTATGGTACAGTACAGAGATGTTCTAAATTCCCAAACGGAATCTATGAGGTAAGCAACAGAAAGAACTGTGACCTAATACAATGCAGCTCAGCCTCTGCCTAGCTGACATTATGGCTGGCTGTACTTTTGCATCAAACTCACTTGAAAAAGCTTTTAAAAACGAAATATTATGTGGAGCGGACTTATTATAACATGTACAGATCCAGCACGGCAAAGTATGTTGGAATTGCTATTTATTTATTTCAAGTTATATATATATATATATATATATCCATCCATCAATCAATCCATTTTCTGAGCCGCTTCTCCACACTAGGGTCGCAGGCGTGCTGGAGCCTATCCCAGCTGTCATCGGGCAGGAGGCGGGGTACACCCTGAACTGGTTGCCAGCCAATCGCAGGTCACATAGAAACAAACAACAATTCGCACTCACAGTCATGCCTACGGGCAATTTAGAGTCTCCAATTAATTTTGGGATGTGGGAGGGAACCGGAGTGCCCAGAGAAAACCATATATATATATATATGGCGGCACATCTGCCTGAGAACTCTGAGGACCCAGGTTAAAATCCTGCCTAACCCGTATACTCAAAACTTACAATTGACAAGGCATGCATGGAACTCTTGCAGAATGGATACTACAAATACTACTTTATAGTATTTGCTTTTGACAATGGAAAATGGAAAGCCAACAGCGACTAGAACATCTCAAGTTTAATATGGACCGTGTAGTGAAAAAGGGGCATTAGCTTCCAGGAAGGTTAACATATGAATGAATTGTAACTTTTAAATTATGGCCATTTTCTCCAGTTACTCCAACTTCCCCCTAAAGTTAAAAAACATGTACGGTATGTTCGGTTCATTGAAGACCATATTGACCATACCGTTGGTGTCAATATGACTGTGAATGGTTGTCTGTTGCTACTATTTCAGTCCTGTGATCAGTCCAGGGTGGAACCCTGTCCCTTCGTCTCCATCCCCTGTAACCCCATTTATTTTATGTGCCGCTAATCCAGTATAAGCGGCACATAAAATAAATTGACATTTGGGTAGAGAAACTGATAACTGTTATTTTCAACAGCTTCAACTTGCTAGCAGTGGTTGGGATGGATTTTAAAGATCCTGGCACAAGTTTAGGCCCTTAGAAACAAACCCGGACACAGACCTCCGCTGAATATTAAAAACAACAACAACAACAACAACAAAAACAACCACTGTGACTTCAACAACAAAGGAAAAACAGTGTAACTCACTTTCCTCGTCTTTGAACAACCTCGAAAAACATATTTTTGGTTACACATCTGCCAACATGACTAACTTTGATTCAAATTAGGTCCAGACTCCACACTTGAACAACTTACTTCTAACAGTCTGCTGCATTACCTCAAGCCAAATAAGTGACCCAGCAAACTGAGTGATGACAGGATGGTGTCAGTAGCAGAGTGCATCATGCAGACTCCTACAAGTACTCTATGTGTAATTACTTATGAATCATGGAGACCATAGTTCAACAACGTTTTTGAGACAGAGCTACTTCTTGAGTCCTGATTAATGCGAAAGGCTACCAGTTTGAGAAAGTGTACAAGGAATTTGTCTCCGGTAGTTGGAGGCGCCGTAGTACGACAACAGACAGTCAATTGACAGAGAATACTTTTGAGACCTAAATACATTGAGCAAAACAGTCACTGAACAATAAAAGGTTGCTAGTAATCTGGTAATGCCGGTACAATTTATTTATTTATTAAAATTGTTTTTACAATTGTGAAAAAAGATGCAGAGTCCTCTAGCAAATTGAGCAGTTTGAATGACTAATACAGCAATTGGTGCAATGACCATTGTGCAAAGGGCGCCGAGACTTCAAGGAATGTATGCAGTTTAAAGTGACTAAACGCGATAATCTGGGACAATGTCGATTGCCCAAATGTTGCAGATACACCTCAGTCAGTGTGGAAGTAGTGCAAATGCTACTCTGGCACGAGTGGCCAGTATTGGTCAACAACAGATATGCAAATAGTGCAGTGTGGCGAGACTACTACAGTGAGTGCACGAGTAATGTCTAATTGGCCCGACAGAAATGTGACAACAATGCAGATGACACCACTGTCATCAGCCTCATCAAGGACGGTGACGAGTCTGCATATCGACAGGAAGTGGAGCGGCTGAAGCTGTGGTGCGGCTGACACAACCTGGAGCTGAACACGCTCAAGACTCTAGAGATGATCGTGGACTTCAGGAGGCATGCTTCGCCACAGCTGCCCCTCACGCTGTCCAGCTGCCTTGTGTCAACCGTCGAGACCTTCAAGGTCCTGGGAATTACAGTCTCTCAGGACCTGAAGTGGGCGATCAACATCAACTCCGTCCTCAAAAGGCCCAGCAGAGGTACTTCCTGTGGCTTCTGAGAAAACCACGGCCTGCCACAGGAGCTGGTGAGGCAGTTCTACACAGCGGTCATCGAATCAGTCCTGTGTTCTTCCATCACAGTCTGGTTTGGTGCTGCTACAAAAAAAGGACAAACTCAGACTGCAACGGACAATCAAAACTACTGAAAGGATTGTCGGTACCCCCCTACCCACCCTTGAGGACTTGCACGCTGCCGGAACTAAGACAAGAGCGTGCAAAATCCTCTCGGACCCTCCACATCCCGGTCCCCGGCTCCTTTCCTCAGGTAGGCGCTACTGATCAATGCAAACTAGAACTAGCAGATTTTCCATCAGCTTCTTCCCTCTTGCAATCAACTTCTTAAACAGCTAACTTACAACTCCATTGCAACATGCTGTCAATTCTTTTGTCTGAGTTTGTTGTCACATTTCTGTCGGGCCAATTATATACTACTCGTGCACTCACTCTAGTAGTCTCGCCACGCTGCACTATTTGCATATATGTTGTTGACCATTACTGGCCACTCATGCCAAAGTAGCATCTGCCCCACTTGCACACTGACTGAGGAGTATCTGCAACATTTGCACAATCAACATTGTCCCAGATTATTGCGCTACTAGACACTTTAAACTGCATACGCTCCTTGAAGTCTCGGCGCCCTTTGCACAATGGTCATTGCATCGGACTATTGCTATATTAGTGATTCAAACTGCTCTAAGTGCTAAAGGACTGCATCTTTTTGCACAATTGTAAAAAAAAATAAAAAAAAATTGTACCGGCATTACCAGATAACTGGCAACCCTTTATTGCTCAGTGACTGTTTTTCCCAATGTCTTTATGTCTCCAACGTGTTCTCTGTCAATTGATTGTCTGTTGTCGTACTAGAGCGGCTCCAACTACCGGAGACAAATTCCTTGTGTTTTTTGGACATACTTGGCAAATAAAGCTGATTCTGATTCTTTCCAATTGGGAAATCTCACGGCACACCAACAAACAAAAACGTCAGTAAAAGTAGATACACAGTAATTATGTACTTCCTGCCAGCTAATAGAATAGCTTTTACTTGTTCTGTCTCTCACTATGCCTCACTGGCATAAATAGAGGAACAAAGATACTTTATTTCTTGTGAATGAATAATTTTTGAGCAGTTAAGTAACATTTTATAATTTCCCACAGGACACCTGAAGATCGCTCATGGCACACTAATTGGGAATCACTGGACTAGAGAATACTTTTGAAGTTACTCAGTTTACAGTACACAAGTATATACAGTAAATTAACAAGTCATTTAAGTAGACACATTGCCCCATCTTGTGATCAGATCGGTGATCGGTTATCAGCTTTTTAAACTCGCTGATCAGTGATCGGCCCCAAAAATCCTGATCGTGTAAAGCCTCGTCCTTATATCAAATGGGCAACCACAAATCGTGATACAAATCGACTCATTGCTAAAACAAATTGTTACATCCTTAGTGAATACCTTTGGAGGGTGAACAATTTTTACTGTACACATGCTTTTCATTATTTGTTCGCTTAAATGTTCCTCTTCTTTTTATGTACTATTCTTGCGCTCTATCAACACATATTTACGTTTTCATTTCTGAGGAAGATTGTCTAAAAGTGAAATCTACAACAGTGTTTAGATGATTTTGTGACTGCCTGTACTATTCATTATTCCATTTCATGTTCTTTTGTGGTCTTCTGACTAGTAAACATGGATGCCGATTGGCAGGTGGTCAATACACATTGATAACCTAACACATCTTTGAGAAGCAGGGACTATCCTACCTTGTGAACTTTATGCTGAAAAACAGCTTGATGGCTGCATGTTTCATCTCTGCTTCGGTGGAAACGAGCATAAAATTAATATACTCTAATTACTTTGCGACAGAGAAAACTGATGGTTTTGTAGTTTTTTTCATAAATTTCTTTGGCAAGGCCTTAGTTGCTCAAAATGATTCACCAGAGGAACTACTGAAGTAATACACCCTCTTTTCGACAAATAACTTATTTATAAACACACAAGCACGAGTCACAATGTGATGAATGTGTTTGAGGATGATTTACACAAACGAGAGGTTAATGTCACTGTCTGATAAAATTAGTCAAAATAACCATGAATCAAAATGATCTATTTACTAAATTATAAAAATCATATCTTTTTATGCGACATTACAATCTTATCGTCCAGAAACAAAAATAATTTAGAAGACAAGCATATCTTAAAAATGCATACCATCATTTGTATATTATCTCCAGTGACATTACTAACAATTATTACAAATTAATTAATTCAATTAGCATTTTTATTACATCCCCATTCGCAATTTAGCAGAGCGGCAATGTTATCTCTTCGTAACTGTCATGAACGGAACAGAGGCTAGGACCCAAAAATGCAAGACTCCAAAACAAATGGACAGTTTCCAAAAAGAGAGGTTTAATAGACGGGCATAGGTCGGTACACGGGCAGGCAATCCAAGAAGGGCAACAGTATCCAAGAACATGAGGCAAAGAGACAAGGTCGATAATCGGAACAGGGTCAAAGTCTTACTGTGAGTCTGTGACAAGGAATGCTGGAACGTGCCGACAAGGTACAACGAACTGGCAACGAGTGGGAATGAGACACGAGGTTAAATACAAGCGGTAATTAGGTATGAACGAGGCACAGGTGGTGAAGATGCTCACAGGAGCAGGTGTGTGAGAAACGAGAGAGAGGAAGACAAAACGTGGAACACACGCACACACACACACACACGCACACACACACACACATGACAGTAACACTGGGCTGCGTTTCTCATTACGCATGAAATTGAGTTGATATGTGGGCATCAAAATTAAATGGGAAGCAAATGATTGTTCGAGAGCTGCCCAACATACTGTATAGCAGGTGTAACTATGTAAAATGCAGTTGACAAAGACAAATTTAGTCAATTAAAACAACTGCAGAAGAATTATCCAATTCCACAAGGGACACACCACAAACCACATCTCTTAAGCTTTCCAACAACAGGCCTCACCACTTTAATTATTCCACAGCTGTTACTGTGATTATTAGGCATGGCAAGGCAAATTATTTTATACAGCACTTTTCATACACAAGGTAAGTCAGTGTGCTTTAACTGATTCAAAGCATTTTAAAACAAAGAGAAAAAAATACATTCAAGAAAAACAAAGTACAGAAAAGTACCTCTCCGTCACAAAAAGTAAATGGTATATCACACTGTTGTAGCTTGTGGTGATTATAACCTAGAATGGACACTTGCACACATGCAACTCCTCTTTTTTTAATAAAAAAATGTAATTAAACTAGCACGCATCTTTTTGGAATGTAGGAGGAAACCGGAGCACTCTGTGAAAACCCACGCAAGCACGAGGAGAACATGCCAACTCCACACAGGAAGATCACTGCCAAGATTTAAATCCTGAATTCCAGAACTGTCTGGCAGACATGCTAACCTCGAGTCCACCATGCTGCCCAATACCATTTGAATATGTCGGCAATTAATAATTATTATATGAGTTAAGGCTTGTGTGGTACACAATAATGTAGTAGGAAGTAATTGTCAGTGAGCAGGTACACCAAGCATACCCAAGCGTGACACTGAAATTGCATTAAAATAGTCTGATTCAAACAATACGGTATAGTGGTTAACTTTGTGTCCAGTTTTCTAATCAAATCATTGTGGGAACAAGGTTATTCAGTACGTGTTTGATTGAAAAGATCATAACTTTAGGGACTTGTATAATTTGATTGTGGTTGGGAAGAATGATGCACATACACATGGACTAGAGAGAATAATCAATATACAAAGCAGCAAGGTCAGTCTGAACAACTGAATTGAAGCCACAGTTTTGATGAAAATGATTACCAGAGATTTTGAAGCGTGGAAAAAAAACATTGATTTTCTGCACACTGACAGTTCTGCTCAAGCTAATAAGGGCAATTATTTCTAAGTCCGCTTGGAGACCAAGTCGTACAAGCTGCAAAGTTTCTAGCTACTTGGTGATGGTGTCCTGCTTTAAACGGTTAAAACTCACCAGAAAACTGATGACATTCTGGAGGTGACATTTGATTTGCGTGCCACCAGAATGAGGTGATTTTGAAAAAGCAATGACTGTACCATATATTTGCATTCCACAAATAGAGCCTTGATCCTCACTCACATTTCACATTCACATGGCATAGTACTGAGATTGTTTCATCAGTTAACATATTCAGTTAACAGTATGCATTTGAAATTCAATTCTGTGTTAAACATATAAACGTCTTGCCATCTTATCTGGTACAGCTAATATAATTTGATGGAATAATTCACATTTGATTTGAATTATGAGCTTCCTCTTGGAACAGGAACCCTTTTTTTTAACAACATGCAAAGTGCCAACCTGCTGATCAGGAGCATTAAGATGGTTGATTGTCTTGCATAAAATAATTAACTTAATTATGTAATGGCCACTATACCGCTTGAGCCAGACAGTAGTATTGTAGTGTTTCACAGGTGCTGGAATCGTCGTTGTTTTCCTAGTCTGAATCATCAAAAAAGTATTGTAATACAGATAGTGGAACACATCTCCGTCTTTTCACGTCTACACAAAAGTCTTGCCAATGTCTGAGAAACAACAAGACATTTTAACAGTCGTCTTTCAGAAAGATCGTCTTTGAGCAGAAACTATTGATTTCTTAGAGACTGTAATGAAGATAACCGGTTAAGGTCGGTCTGAAGGAGTAGGTGAGACAGCGACATCTGAGTGTTACATTTAACATTTGATCTAGTTGAAAGTTATGCAAATATTAATAAGCCCTTTCACACAAATCTGACGGTGCCATGATTACCTTTTTGGGGGCCCTTTTGCAACACTCTTAACTGAAAAAAACACAAATGCTGTTAACACGACACGTTTTGGAGCCTGAAAACAAAAAATATTGAAAACACATGTCAAAGTGAAAGATTATGAATTCCACACCATTATTGTTTCTGTGCAAACACTTTGGAGAAGAGTGATGTTTTGTGTTCAACATGGGCATGTGTGACAATGGCATAACAGCATAGCATGGGCTCAGTTTTTCCCCCCTTACACAGTAAATAGAATATTGCTTACTACAACATTTTTAAGTTCTTTTGAAAGGATTTTTTTTTTGGCAATGCAAACAATATTTTACTTGATTGTTCTCATATAAATGTACCCTCAATTGGTTGAACAACTCTGATGGCCTTGGACCACATGGCCATGATGATCAGACAACATGACATCTGTTAAATGAAGTAATTTTTATACTGCTGGCACAAGGGAAATAACTAATGGAAATCTTTCTATCTTAGACCCCACATTTAGTGACATGAGCCGAGTTCTCTGCTACTACAATTATTGTGAGCCATTTTTATGATCTAACCAGTGACACTGTTGACTGCCAATGCCACGTTGTCTATCCTTGACTCTAAAAAGGATTATTTTCTCATAGGTTTATTTTGACCAAGGTGAATCAGTCTGTTACTGTCTTAGGAGGGCTGATATAATGCCTACAACTACACAGACAGGAATATAAACGACTGAGATGCAATATTTCATCTGGAGCTGTTTGTAAATCACAGCTTTCCGCTGAGACAGAAGGAAAGCTTTCCAAGGCTGCAGAATCTGCAAATTGGCAGCCGAACAGACACATAGCACATCAACACCAGATTCGGCCCACATTCAGTAATTGAAAGGTTGAGAACACTTTTGCATGAAAATACATTTTGCTCAGGAACAACCCGTTTAAGTTTACAATTAAATATAAAGGGAAATGAAGACTTAAATGGGAACGTAAGCTAAAACGCTGAACACGAGTCCAAGGCAAAACAATTTTTACAGTGGCACCCGCAGTTCAAACAGTTTTGCACTTCATTTTCCCTTATCAGTAGTAGAAAGTGTCTCTTTGTAACAAACGATCAAAACAGAGGACACAGACAAGTCCACAAACAATGCGCCAGCTCAATACAACAATGCCCTGAGTGTGCTGCTCTGAATTCTCCATCACTGCAAAGCTTCAGTGTGTCTAAAGAAATGTTCAAAATTTAAGTGGACACAGTGGCCTAAATTGATTTAGCTTATGTATTTTTCATCTTCCATGCAAAGTGTTTGCATCTGTTTTAGACATATTGATAGAGTCATCCTAATCACAACATTTTGTGTGCCGCCTTGTTTTGGTTGTTAAGTGCTGTCCCCGGCCGGGGTCACAAGGAAGTAAACACAAGCAGAGCACTGTGGTTGGTTTGAAACAAAGCTTTATCTATCTATAAAGGTCCCTACGGTAAATTGACTCCAGGCAGTACATTTGACACCAAATGTGACCATAAAATGGGGCGGCAGTAATTCAGTCTGTGTTGGAGTCGAGGACAGGGATTGAAGTCCCACTATGGACAAAAATGTAAGAATGGCAACTAGTTTTTGCAGAGATGCTAGTCTGCTTGCTGGCTACTATTGAGATTCGCTTGAGCAAGGCATCGTCCCCACCACCCAGCTCAAGTGGTGCAGCACTCTTTTGCACCTCTTTCACTCTGAATCTCTCCTTGGATCCCTGCGTGTGTGTGATCTGGTTTTGTATGTGGTGTGCAACACCAAGTATACATCGCAGTGGGAGACACCTTTCAATACATTGAAAAATGTGATGAAGAAATTGTGTTCGATGTCATTTGATTTTCTCATATGGCCACAATTCCTTTTGCAGACTGAGGGCAGAAAAAATACACTAGAAAATAAGCAATTTCAAATAATCGATAGTAATGAATTCATAATTAAAAACCGAGTGCATTTGGTTAAATCCTCACATTAATGGTTAATGCAATCAAACAGTCAGATGAGTAAGGGTGGATGGAACCAGAGTAGCCTGAGAAATCCCCACACACATTTTGGGGTTGATGGGTATTGAAATGTCCTGATTCTGCCAATAGTTACAATAGGTAATGGGCAATGGGTTGAGTGAACAAAACACATTGATTTTTACACCCTGTAAAACTTAGCATTCTCCACAATACCAACTTGAAACTTTTGCTGTGCTACTAGCAAGTTCTCTCTTTTTGGCATACGAATGATTTTTCTTTAAATCCGATCAATCGGAAAAAAAAAATATCGACAGATTAATCGATTGTTGAAATTTTTTTTAGTTTTAGCCCTAGTGGATACACAGCGAATGTCAGTATGTCGTTTTCATAAATATATAAACAACAAGATATTTGTAATTAATAAAGAATAATTTTCAGACAAATTAAGTGAAATTGGATAATTTCTCACAGCACCCATAATGATTTCTCACGGCACTGTGGCATCCTGGTGGAGAATCACTGGTCTTTCTACAACTCTCTCAGTGTGATGAAAAATGAAAAGGCATGCTGTGTCCAAGCATCCCTTTTCAGTGGTCTCTCAGGATAATTCAACTCTCAATGTGTGTCATCACAATGTTTCTGAAATACAGTACAAATAAAATGTTATTTTTTTTTAGGAGTCAAACTGGGCTATAATGTTTTAAACAAATATTCATGAATTGTATATAATAACCAGAATGCGTAATACAACACAAGATATCTCTTGTCATCTTCGGGAACCTTTCAACAAGTATTTAGTAACAAGTATACAAGAGCTTTTTAGATTAAACTACAGTAACCACTATATTCCTTGACACATTGGGTACGTTTGTAAATTCAATCTGACGCTCTCACTGCGCTCTGAAGGTGCAGTGTTCAGAGAGGCAGAGCACGCTCCATTTTCGATGAATTTATGAACGAGCGTGTTGGCCATTGGCAGGGATACGTCCGTGCGTCCGCCATATTGAATGTGCCAGTTCTGCCTGTAAACATCTCATCCTGCCTGACGCTCTGGGCGCTCTCTGTACTCAGTCAGAGCGGCAGGAGTGCGCTCCGGCCCTCCCAGAGTGTGGCGAGTGTGACACTCCAATCCCGCTCTGAGTTTCAAAATGTTGTGTGTAGAGCGTACGCTTGGAGTGAATTTCCAAATGTACCTATGGTTTATAGGTTATAGGCTCTTCCAGTCCTCTCGTTTCATTTTTACTTCCCATAGGCAGTGTTTTTTGGTTTCTAGGGAAACGATGCAACCGCACCGCACAGCTTGTCCCAAATGAGTGGAACAGACACTCAAAAAACCATTTGGCCATAAATCGCCACAAATCCACTTACAAAAGGCCCAAAACTGACCATGGCTAACACCAAGACAATGCCAGGAATAGAGACAACATGGCATCCATAAACCATGTGACGTGGCTTTAACCAGTGACAGAGCAGTGTGGTGAGCTCAAAGAGTGGCCAGATTTCGTTTTCTACAGCTTTGGGTGAACTGAACTGTCTTGACCTCCACTCAATCCTTGAGACTGACCCACCAGACCCCTGTGGTTTGGTTGAACCCAGGTTAAGAACCACTGGTTTAGAGTTGGGTTCGACCAGAGTTGAGAGGTGACTATTTTTTGCTGAATCTTGGAAAGGAAAGATCAATTCAAGATTGTACCAAAGTTACTGGTTATTTCTTCAGGTCGGCTACGACCACACTTTAATTGAGGATTTTTGTCTCTATGAAATGCACTGCACAAAAAAAAATAAAGATAACCGTAATCTAATTCCAGATTTCGATTAATTAAATATTCCAGTTGGAAATCTTGATTACAGAGTGGTTTGTTGAGAGCAAAATAACTATTAGTGGGAACCCAAATGATCAACTCAGTGAGGATGTGATCAGAATAAAAAACGAAGTGGAAAAATGTGATCACCAGTTGATCTTACTTCTTTGAATTTCTTCAGTGGCTCAGTTGTGCTCCAGATCAGAGGTTGGTCTTGTTGGGGATCTCCTCCCAGACTTGGATCAGGGCCTCAGTCAGCCTCTTCACAGTCTGTAGTGTGACGTGGCGGTGATGAATACAAAGCTACACCATGTCTCAGAGGTTCACTGGATTAGGGTCCAGGGAAAGAGTGGGTGACAGTCAAAGCAGAATAAAAATGTCTCCTATAAATTACTTTATTCTTTTTAAAAAAGCACTTGACGTTGGAAAATGTGGAGAACCGGAGTATAAAATTTCCCTGGTGGGAGATGATGAGTGAGGAACATGTCACTGTGACTTACAACTGAGCAGAATTAGGTGATGAGACAATATTCTATTTGGCTACTGTGTTTTGGACTATAAACCACATTTACTCTGGCCAGTATCAGTGGAAGAGAGGCAGACACTCCGTTTAGTGCTGAAAGCCATGAAACAAACCATGGCGGTCGTATAACTAAGGTTGTGCTTTTATTGCTGCGTCACAGGGTCTGCAGTGTGTAACTGCTCAAAAACATTTATCATCCTCTGCAAAAGGTCACACAGGTGTCAGTGTGTGAGGGGCTTGAACTGTGGCTGGTTTACTTCTGTGTGAGGAAGAGCATTTGCAGCTAATTAATCTTCCCCACAATTCAAAAACAAACAAGCCACAGAGCGATTTTTAATCACATCTGTACTATTTGTATCTGGGACAAGCAAAATGTTTATTTTTTGCAACTCATTTTTTTTTAAATTTGAAGATTCTTTGAATATTATTGGAAACATGTTGTAAATAATAGGCTGTGCGGAGCACATATGCAATACAATAACCGTTCACTGAGCAGCTGGAACAGAGCAATCTGACGAGTTTACATTATGAATATGGAATATGTGTCATGTTAATAATCAAAATTCCATCCAAAGAGAGCACAATGGAGTTGTTCAGTATCTCAGCTAAAAGTCTGCCTCATGATCACTAATTTGAGCTCAATTTGCGTGCATGCTTTCCACATGCTGTAAAATATTGTGATAGTTGGCCACACAGCTGAACCAGTGCGGTAATCTTTGGATCACGCTTCTACATGAATGATGGCTGACTGCCTGGCAGCAGCAGTGAGTTGATCCTTGTGAATGACACCATTAATATACTTGACTGGGACATACTTCTGGCACATGCAGACGTCTCTTGCAAATATCAACCCATTTTTAATCCTTGCAAATTCGCAAATTCGGCCTTTTAAATACGTAGCACATTTTTTTCCCCCTCCACATATTGTGCTTTTAAGAATACCAGTATATTGCTTTTTTGCTGTCAATCGTATTTTGATCCACAGTGGTACTGCTGATCGAATGCTCCTCAGGTGTGAATTTATAAATTTTTTTTTTCATGCTTGTTGTTTCAGTATTCCCTCCTAACATCTCATTAAAGTTAGGAGAATGTCTAAAAGTGTTTTGATTTTATATTAACAGTGGTTTATTCATTGGTTTTACACTAGTGGGAGGAAACCGGATTATTTCACAGGATCACCGCCACCCCACCCAAAAAAAGAACCAAAACAAAAACGAAAAGCCTCTTGGCAAACGTGCTGATTTTTCCCCCATTCCACTATGTCCACAGAGGTTTCTTTTCAGCGCTCCCTCAGTTGCAATTCAACATCTAACTCAAAACTTGGTGATGATAACTCACACTAGATGGCTGAGGGAACTGCAAGGTCATACATCAATTTCGTACGGTACATGTTCTTTTTCAGTACTCTATCATTTTCAATTAATCACGATATCTTAGGACTCATATCATATTCTCTGTGTTGTTTTATGTATTACATTTTAGGTTTTGCCCAATATCATTCATTTATGATGAGATGAATCCTTATATTATTCATGCTGTTGTTATTTCTCACAAAAGAGCTGAGAGGATAACACAGTTGTATACAGCGCTCAGTAACTTTAATGAGAAATGTCTCATTTCAAGTGTTTCAAGATCAAATATAATGGGAAGTCTTGTAAGCCGTGGTGCGTTTATGTGTCATGGAAAAAAAAAATGCCTATCTACGTCTGTCTGCCACATGATTCAGATTAACTGCTGAAGTCTTTCCATTTTGTCACACAAACTCAAATGAAACCTGCGGTGAGATTAGTCAGTGGGCCTTAAGCTTTAACCCGAGGCATTGGTTTAAGTCTTTTCATTGTTCAAATACTTATTAAATATTGGTGTGGTCACTTTGAGAAGTCATGAACATTTCTCTCTAATGAGGGGAAAGCTGGGGAGAACATTTTCTCCAGCAAAGGCACTAGATTTGGTTTCATTTTAAGAAGAAGTATCGCTCAAAATGTCTCAGAGCTGTAATAGATTTAAGAGGGATATTTCTGTCCCCAATTTGTACTCAGGGCTGCGTTCTTTCCAGTTTGACACACGTGGCACAAAATGAAATAAAACAAAACAGTTGCAGGAAAATAAAAATACAGGTTCAACAAATAGGTATTGTCCGGTTTCATGCAACAATCGGTCGAAAACGTGAAACAACAGTAAATATTCATATCACAGGACCATCATCATCTTAATTTACCGTATGTTAAGCTAAGAGGTGTGAACATACCCAGCTGCCACACTTTGCAATCATTTAATCATTGTCTTTGCAGAGAATTTACTTTGGAAAGAAAAAACTGTTTCATATAAAGAAGAACAGGCAATGACATCAACCTTTTATCCAATCCCAGGATCTAAAAAACAAAGCAAAACCCATAAACAAAACAAAGAACAGATTGGTACACTGAAGAGCCTAGAAAATTCAAACAACTCTTATTGGAATTCCTTTGTGTCGTCCACAAATATTTTTCATAGCTCCTTTTCTCTGTGTTTCTGGAGAGTCTGAGGTGTAGCAACGGAAGCATGTCATCTTTCTGTTTTCATTAGCTCTTTGTCCTACTTAAGAGGAAAAAAACATCAGTGGCCTTTCAATACATCCTGATGGCAGATTAGAGTCAACCTTTTTATTGAGGTTGTCTTGCCTGTTTATATCGTAAATTCTTTATTTTCTCATTTCCTTAATTTACCGCACATAGTTGAAATATAGAAATATGCCAACTGATATTAAATGACGCACCGCAGGGGTTATTGGATTTCAAGTACTTACTGCACTTAAAGGGTCATGTCAAGGATACATAACATTCATCTATGTCATTAATGGTTTGTCAATGTAGATCTTGCAAGTAACATTTATAACTTAAACCGATGTGTGTGTGTGTTTTTGTGTTTTTATTTTTATTTTTTTTGCGATCTAGCACCTCATGTCACTGGAGTCTACATAACACCCTTTCTAATGTGTGCCAGCTCAAACAGTAAACCCAGAGTTGTGCTGGCAGAAAGGACAACCATTACATCACATCATACAGTGAGAGTGTAAAAAAAATTGCAAGACAGATATTAATAAAAAATATTCCCCATATTAATTATTTCATTCATTAATCACATCTCTAATGTATTGGACAAGGTTGAGGAAATGCAATATTTGGCACCATTCCAAAATGACCCTGGTTTAGCTTAACTGGCCAGAGAATTTTGTGGAGACTTATCAGCGTCAATGTTCATTGATGTTTCATGTAGACGGGTCAAATGCCAATGAAATGCCAAAAAAGAAGGAGCTGTTGTTTGCTGCTGACATCTAGTGGTGAAAAAATAATGAGCGCGTATGTGGGTGCTATCTATCTATCTATCTATCTATCTATCTATCTATCTATCTATCTATCTATCTATCTATCTATCTATCTATCTATCTATCTATCTATCTATCTATCTATCTATCTATCTATCTATCTATCTATCTATCTCTCTCTCTCTCTCTCTCTCTCTCTCTCTCTCTCTCTAGCTCATCAAACGGCCTGTCTGCCCTTTCTTGTGGCTCATCAAGTTTTAAAAGTGGTTTGATGGCTTTTGACTAGAGACAACATAAAATCATTCCACATGCTTTTTAAGTATCCTGGGTGTCCTGTGTCTGAATAACTTCTATTAAGGTGTTTGCTTCCATCACTTAGGCTGCGTGGGTAAAAAATCTTCAGCTAATATATTACTGGGAGCCCATTTTGCAACATGATGCTTAGCACAATAAGCAGCATTATGTTAAGTTATTTCCCATCTATCTAACGAAAATAAAAGATAAACAAACATTAGTACATAATAGAGAGAGTGTCTACCAGTGTCAGTCATCATCTGAGTTGACTCATGAGGTTTAACACCAACTTGCCAAAGGTGTGTCTACATCTGGGGATGAGATGAAAATGAATGCTTTTTGTGGAACACAACAGAGTCAGCTTTCCAAAGCCAAATATTTTAACTGTGACAGGGAATTGGGTTTATTCTTATTATTGATAGGAATAATGTAATGTTGATGCTAAATACTTATTTTCCAACTTTGACCATGTCTTTAGTTTGTGGAGGCCTATCTACTGGTAAATAACAGTGGATGTTCATGGATCTGGACCTAAAACAGAATTTATATTCACAAACATTAGTCACAAACCTAACCCTAACCTTAACCCGACTTGACAAACCTTATAATCTGTTAACAATGTTTCACTCTTCAGAAATGATAGGAACATTTCAGAAATTATCACCCAACTTACCACCTTTAGCTTTATGTAGTAAATTGCTTAGGTTTTCATGACACATTTACTGTGTGGTTCTTTTTTATCCATCCATCCATTTTCTGAGCCGCTTCTCCTCACTAGGGTCGCGGGCGTGCTGGAGCCTATCCCAGCTGTCATCGGGCAGGAGGCGGGCAAGCAGTTCAGGGGTACACCCTGAACTGGTCGCCAGCAAATCTCAGGGCACTTACAAACAAACAACCATTCGCACTCACATGCACACCTATGGGCAATTTAGAGTTGTCAATTAACCTACCATGCATGTTTTTGGAATGTGGGAGGAAACTGGAGTGCCCAGACAAAACCCACACAGGCACGGGGAGAACATGCAAACTTCACACAGGTGGGGCCGGGGATTGAACCCGGGTCCTCAGAACTGTGAGGCAGACGCTCTAACCAGTCGCCCACCATGCCGCCATTATATAAAATAAGGCTCCCAAATCATGAAAAATAAAGCGAGTGTAGGACTGTGGGCATGTCTGCTGAATGCTCCCCTTCAGCCGTCAATCAAGTACGTGTCTGTGTCACACAGACAGTGTGTAGCTCACACAGCCACGAGCTGACTGTTGTTGTGTCTATTAAACAGTTAACTTTCCCTGATGTGTCGTTGTTATGTGGATGCACACATGACACAAACCAAGTGAGGCGGCGACTTCTTGGACGCACCAACGCCGCTGCCTCGTTATCTTGCTTGCCAGTTAGCTCGTTAGCTCACGGGTTAGTGCATGTAATAAATAGTTATCATTCCCTGAAGTGGGTCCGCCGTGAGGGCCCGTGAGGGCCCGTGCGTGCCATGGCCGTGGTGAGTTGGACAGGCTCCAACGCTGTTGTGCTGAAAATGCTGGCTACTAACAAGTGACTGGTGGGTAAACCAATTAAAAAAAAAACTAACTAACCCTAACCTAGCCATATTCTACGACGTGGTTAAATCAGAAAAGCTAAAAAAGCTACACACTTTTGTGGCTGTGCGGATTATCCCATTCACTTAATCGAGCGTGTGGTTTTTAGCCTCACTTCACTAATTCATCGCGCCCCCAAATCTAACCAAAGCCGCGCTTCCTCACTTGCATGTCTCGAGCACGATTTTCAAACACAGCCGTTCATAATGGCATGTAGTTATGACACAGTACATAGTTGTGATAGTCACAGAGAACGCTGTCCAGCTTCAATTAAATAGCAGCTCTAGCAATACTAAGCTAGCATTAGCCCTTTTAACAAGCCAACGTTAGTCACAGCTGCTAAATTGGTAGCACGACTTATTCATAGTAGAGTTTTAATATACAACCCCAATTCCAATGAAGTTGGGATGCTGTGTTAAACATAACTAAAAACAGAATACAATGATTTGCAAATCATGTTCAACCTATATTTAATTGAATGCACTACAAAGACAAGATATTTAATGTTCAAACTGATAAACGTTATTGTTTTTAGCAAATAATCATTAACTTAGAATTCTATGGCTGCAACACGTTCCAAAAAAAGCTGGGACAGGTGCCAAAAAAGACTGAGAAAGTTGAGGAATGCTCATCAAACACCTGTTTGGAACATCCCACAGGTAAACAAGCTAACAGGTGAAGAAGTGGGTGCCATGATTGGGTATAAAAGGAACTTCCCTGAATAGCTCAGTCATTCACATGGAAAGATGGGGCGAGGTTCACCTCTTTGTGAACAAGTGCGTGAGAAAATAGTCGAACAGTTTAAGGACAATGTTCCTCAACGTACAATTACAAGAAATTTAGGGATTTCATCATCTACGGCCCATAATATCATCAAAAGGTTCAGAGAATCTGGAGAAATCACTGCATGTAAGCGGCAAGGCCGAAAACCAACATTGAATGCCCGTGACCTTCGATCCCTCAGGCGGCACTGCATCAAAAACTGACATCATGGGTATCAGGAACATTTCAGAAAACCAATGCCAGTAAATACAGTTCGGCGCTACACCCGTAAGTGCAACTTGAAACTCTACTATGCAAAGCAAAAGCCATTTATTAGCAACACCCAGAAACTCCGCCGGCTTCTCTGGGCCTGAGCGCATCAAATATAGACTGATGAAAAGTGGAAAAGTGTTCTGTGGTCCGACGAGTCCACATTTCAAATTGTTTTTGGAAATTGTGGACGTCGTGTCCTGCGGGCCAAAGAGGAAAAGAACCATCCGGACTGTTACGGACGCAAAGTTCAAAAGCCAGCATCTGTGATGGTATGGGGCTGTGTTAGTGCTAATGGCATGGATAACTTACACATCTGTGAAGGCACCATTAATGCTGAAAGGTACATACAGGTTTTGGAGAAACATATGCTGCCATCCAAGCAACGTCTTTTTCATGGACGCCCCTGCTTATTTCAGCAAGACAATGCCGAATCACATTCTGCACGTGTTACAACAGCGTGGCTTCGTGGTAAAAGAGTGCGGGTACTAGACTGTTGTCGTACTAGAGCAGAGACAAATTACTTGTGTGGTTTTTTTGGACATACTTGGCAAAATAAAGATGATTCTGGTTCTGCTTCTGATTCTGATAATATCATCAAAAGTTTCAGTGAATCTGGAGTAATCACTGCATGTAAGCATGCATGTACCTGTCTCCCATTGAAAATGTGTGGCGCATTGTGAAGCGTAAAATACGACAACGGAGACCCCGTACTGTTGAACAGCTGAAGCTGTACATCAAGCAAGAATGGGAAAAAATTCCACCTACAAAGCTTCAACAATTAGTGTCCTCAGTTCCCAAACGTTTATTGAATGTTGTTAAAAGAAAAGGTGATGTAACACAGTGGTAAACATGACGCTGTCCCAGCTTTTTTGGAACGTGTTGCAGCCATAAAATTCTAAGTTCATGATTATTTGCTAAAAAGAATAAAGTTTATCTGTTTGAACATAAAATATCTTGTCTTTGTAGTGTATTCAATTAAATATAGGTTAAACATGATTTGCAAATCATTGCATTCTGATTTTATGTATATTTAACACCACGTCCCAACTTCATTGGAATTGGGGTTGTATATCATTAAATGTATCAGTTTGAAGTTGTGTGTTTTGGAACGTACAATCAATTAAAAATCAAAAAGAGGTGATAAACGTACCTGTCGAGCAGAAATGTTGCTGATGTCCAGATTTACATTTATTTCTCCTTCTCCACCGATGACGTCACAAAATCACAGCACCGTGATAACTACGGGTAAAACAGAAGTCCGAATGAGGCTAATACTAACACACTGGACAATAAATTAAATACACATGAAATGTCCATTATATGCCCAAAGCATATTGTAAACAACTAAGCATGAAACACAAATAAGCAAAGGTACAATTACCGTGTGCACACATATTATTATTTTTTTATTTGATCATGCTCTGATTTAAAAAAAAGAAAAATAAATAAATAAATCAAAGTTACTCGCAAATCACTCTTTACTTGAGTAGTTTTTTCATTGAGTACTTTCTTACTCTTACTCAAGTAAATATTTTAATGGCTACTTTTTACTCTTACTTGAGTCGTATTATTCTAAAGTAATAGTACGCTTACTTGAGCACAATATTTGGCTACTCTACCCACCTCTGATTGCCACACGTGACTTCCAGAATGCTGTCAAATGTACTGTATGTACAGAAAACTAGCCTTCTGGCTAATTCTGGCTTTTTTAACCATGTGTACTTCATGTGTTTTATGAAATTGCATTGTCCCCTTTCAAATAAACTGATTAATAATAATGATTAATGTTATAGCGTATATTTATATCTTAGTTATTATTAGAGTTTATGACTATATATTTATTTCAAGCATAGCTCGTTGGGATTGGCATCATGTCATTTTCAAGGGGGTCCTTTCAACACACATATACCAATATACAACACACACACGAGCACACACACACACGCACGGATGCACGCACCCACGCACGCACACATAACCACACACACGCACACACTTGAGCTTCCCACCACTCAGCCAATATTTATACACAATATCCATGGTGTACAGTGTATACAACATCAAGGCACAAGATAAAGCATTGTTGGAATCCCAGTGCTAAGTAAATATTTTTAATGTAATTGACTTATTCTTTGAAGCATTATCATTACGGTACTTTGTGCCATTGCAATACCTTGATTTTAGTGAAGTTAACAGAGTCATACCCATGATTGCATTTGTACTGATAATTTCTTAGGTCTCAAATAATACAGTATAAAGACGCTAAATACGAAATGATCACTCAAACTTGATACATTTTATCATGAATATACGGGTCCTGTACCGGGTCTGACAGGGCCACCACAACTCATGCTGCCCCGAAAGGCTTAATGATGCATGCTGCGTCGTTGCTAGAAAAAGTCTTGTGCAGACATCATTTAAAAAAAAAAATAAAAAAATGGTTGCCTGTGTGGAACTACTTTTTCCCCTCTCATAAAACTATTCCGGAATCATTAAGAGAATTGATAAGGAATTGGGCTGCAAGGTGGACGACTGGTTAGAGCGTCTGCCTCACAATTCTGACGTCCCGGGTTCAATCCCCGGCCCAGCCTGTGTGGAGTTTGCATGTTCTCCCCGTGCCTGCGTGGGTTTTCTCCGGGCACTCCGTTTTCCTCCCACATCCCAAAAACATGCATCGTAGGTTAATTGTGGACTCTAAAGTGCCCGTAGGTGTGAATGTGTGTGTATGTGCCATGTGATTGGTTGGCAACCAGTTCAGGGTATGCCCCGCCTCCTGCCCGATGGTGGCTGGGATGGGCTCCAGCACGCCCGCGACCCTAGTGAGGAGAAGCGGCTCAGAAAATGGATGGATGGATGGATAAGGAATTGGATTGATAAGCAGAATCGACAACTGCATTGATGTAGATACTCTTATCAATTCCTACTCCTAAATGTAATAGATGTAAACTCAAGTTGACAGTAGCAAAGCTTCAAAGAAAAGAAAAAAAAGTTGTTGGAGGCCAGTCACTAAGAGAAACAAAAGCGAGAGAAGGAGAAAAAAGCGAGAGGCCCAAAAAAAAAAAAAAAGTAAAATCCAATTGTGGAAAGCAGCTCATTGTGATTCCACTGGAGACAGACCATGAGCGCTTCGATTCCTCAAGTAATGCAGAAAATACTGAGTTTACAGTGGAGGACTTTGTAGTAGTGAACTTCACTCCAGTTCACTTCACTGACTGAGGAGTGTGGTTTTTGACCTGCTCCACGTGTAAAGTTCCCTGAGACAACTTCTGCTGTGGTTTGGCACTATATAAATACAATTGAATTGAAAAGAAAATGAAGATTGAATTGCAGCAAATAATAAAATACGAAACATAAAATACAGAAAATTAATAAATTAAAAAGGCAACCAGGCAGAGCGTTAATATTATAGCTACGGTAAGATCATACCACCCACTAATGAAATACAGTATCTGTAGTCAAATATTGTCAAAACTAGGCCTCATTATAGATCCAAGGGCCCTTTTGAGGGACAGAGAAATTGCTTCAGTTTGAAAATATAACAAAAAACATGCGAAGCATCTTTTCATCCTTTAATGAAAGAGAGTTGAGACATTATGGTATTTAGGGAATATTTGCATCGATTGCAAGCAAGTACAAATTTTGCAAGTACAAATGTACAAACATGCTTTGTGTCTTAAATAGAAGAAGCACCTTTATTCCCTATGAAAAATCAGACATATGGTCTATTAAACTGAACGAACACAGTCAAAAGGGGTGTCCAAATTATTTAAATGAGGAATGCATACAGTAAAATCTGAGGATGTGGGTACAATGCCACTAGCCAATGTGGCGCCCGAGGCGAGATTTTATTCGGTGATTTACACACGCTTACAAAAGAAGCCAAATAGCAATGTTTTTAACATTTCATTTAATTTATAACATCCATCCATCCATTTTCTGAGCCGCTTCTACTCACTAGGGTCGCGGGCGTGCTGGAGCCTATCCCAGCTATCATCGGGCAGGAGGCGGGGTACACCCTGAACTGGTCGCCAGCCAATCGTAGGGCACATATAAACAAACAACCATTCACGCTCACATTCACACCTATGGGCAATTTAGAATCCTCAATTTACCTACCATGCATGTTTTTGGGATGTGGGAGGAAACCGGAGTGCCCGGAGAAAACCCACGCAGGCACGGGGAGAACATGCAATCTCCACACAGGTGGGGCCGGGGATTGAATCCGGGTCCTCAGAACTGTGAGGCTGACGCTCTAACCAGTCGCCCACCGTGCCGCCTAATTTATAACATGCCACAGAATTTAAAATATAAAATAGAACAATTTTTTTATTTCATTACTGTATCGTTACTGCCCCAAAAAAATAATGCAAGTAACTTGCTATTGAGACTCCTAATGGGACAACCAAAAGTAATAACAACTTGAGCTCTCTTTCTACCATTTTCCCTCTTTTTGTTCTTCCCTGTGTTTTGGACATAGTCATTTTTACATACAGTATTTACAAAGTTCAGTGGGGTCACAGCAATGGATTCAAACCTACCCCAACAAAGAACTAGTATTATACCAGTCATAGGGCATAATTTACACACGGCGAATTGTCTCCTGCACTTTTTTTGAGGGCTTTTTTTGTCCCCTGCAGTTTTTTTTACAGTCCAAAAACAATGTAACATGATAAATAACGGAGACTTAACAAGCGCTAGGACCACTTAGAAAAATACCACCCATAACAGCAGTGCATTGGTCTATAGTGTAAATGACACTTGGCTGGCGCATAGAAGCTTTAACACGCTGACGTCAGATGATCAATTTGCCCCGCCAAGCGGGCAGTGCACTTGCAAGTGCAATCAGTCTGTAGGAAGCCGAAACGCTGTGCGTGTGTAAGCGCCGTACCACTTCCTCCTAAGAGAGTCAAATTTCCCAATCCCTGTAGAAAAACACAGCTGTCACCACCTCTTAAAGTTCCCCATCGTCCCGAGTCAGCTGTGACTTAAAAACAGGGGGAATGGCAGCAAAGAGGAGGAAGAGGCAGTGACAGCTAGGGAGCGTCTGCAAGGGCGAAGGTGTAGAAATGCTAAATTGGAGTTCACGAGTGAGCTCCATGAACAGGCACTGTTACCTAGCCCAATACTACCTCAAAAAATACTTGGAATCCCAAGTACCACCATAATGACTAACATTAAAATAGAGGAGCGTAGTATGCCCAACTGTTCATCAAAAATGAGGCACAGATTTTATTCTGAAAAAGTATTATTTTACATTTTTGTTAGCCACTGTTGACATTATGCATGGTTTGAACATTAACACTGCGCTTCAATATAGAAAAAAACAACAACTGCACTTAGTGCTTCAATTAAATCCAATTCAATACAAATTGTATTGGACCTAAATAAATGTTTGACAACAAACATTTCTAAATGAATAAATGCAAATGTATTATACTTAAAAAAAGTATCCTGTATTTTTTTTTTGTAAGGTTGAAGCCACTGTAACCTTGTGCAAAATGTTTACATTTACTGTAATTCTTTCACGTACCACTAGAGCACCTGTTTGAAACTCAAAGCCCGGGGTCCAGATCTGGCCCATCACACCACTTTATGTGTCCCACTAAAGCAATTGAAGTGTGTTTAGTGTGTTACTTGCTTGACTTTTAACAGATATTACAAGCATTTTTTCCCCCACCAAATCCTTTAACATAAAGTTAAACATATAGTTGTATACCCAACATATGTATGCCACAGTTTTCCATGACTTCTGATTTCAAATTCAATTCGTTGCTAACAATATATGTAACAATAAAATGCCAGGGGAATTGTGTGTATGAAATAATATGGTGAAGTGACAAAATATGTATGGTTTTCACAGTCATAAGGGCCCTCTGAGGGAAACCATAACTACAATGTGAACCATGACAGAAATTTGTTTGACACCCCTGCACTAGCTTTGAAAACCACTGGTCTAGGCCAGTGTTTTTTTTTTTTTTTTTTAATAATAAGTGATTTAATAATAAAAATAATTTAAAAAAAATAATAATAATAACAATCATCATCATCATCATATTGGGTGGTACAGTAGACGACTGGTTAGCACATCTGCCTCACAGTTCTGAGGACCCGGGTTCAAATACGGCCTCGCCTGTGTGAAGTTTGTTGTATGCATATATGTTCTCCTCATGGCTACATGGGTTTTCTCCAGGTACTCCAGTGTCCTCCCACATCCCCGAAACATGCATGGAAGGTTAATTGGACACTCTAAATTGCCCGCATGTGTGAATGTGAGTGCAAGTGGTTGTTTGTTTACATTTGCCCTGAGCTGCGATTGGCTGGCGCCCAGTTCAGGGTGTACCCCGTCTCTCGCCCAGAGTCAGCTGGGATAGGCTCCAGCATGCCCGCAACCCTAGTGAGGATAAGCGGTACAGAAGATGGATGGATGGATAATAATAATAATACAGCGTTACTCTGAGATATGACAAACGTTCAAATAATACTCTTCTTTAAATCTGAGGGGAATTTATTCATGACTTTGGAACACATACTTAGTGCCCAGTGGGGATTGCATGAGTTGAGGCAACAGCATACAATGCCAAGCAGCAGCTGATTCACAACCACCAGCTGGAGGTATTGACATTAATGTTGTGTTAGGGGTGTGCTGTTTGCACACAATGCAGAGAATGCATGAACACAATCGACTTTTGTTGGTCTGTCAGGGAAAAGCTTTTAATGGGAAGCAGGAGAATGAGAATCAATAAGACATGATTTTTTGCTTTTTGATAAACATTTAACACTAAACTGCAGTTGCTTGAAATGGGGACAGAAATACTTTTAGAACGTTGAGTCTGCAACACAGCTTTTCTTTTTACAAGGGTCAGTTCCTACAATGTTCGCCTCCAAGTGGGACCAGTGTGACAGTGTGAAGACTTTTAACTGGAAATGCAGGTGAATTTATTTTATAAAAGAAACTGTGTTAGGTAATGGAATTTGAACTGACGCAAAAGAGTAGTTAACAGTGATGAAGGTAGATTTACACTTCATGTGAAGTTTAATGCCATCATTTTTCATTTGAAGTTGTCCTCATAGGGCCAGTTGTAACACTGACTCTACTGTATATAAATGTGTAATCTCTTGAAATTATTACATAATTGCCCCATGCATTTGATTACTATCCATTTCATGCAATGTAGTTTGCAGATCCCCAAAGCAGAAGAAGTATTGGTAAGAGATATTCAGTATACCCTTATTGTAGACATTATGTTAAAAACTAGAAAAACATCTGCTCTTAATGTCTTGTTGCATTAAATAGTATTGAGATAACAATGAAGAAAAGTTCAAGTTTAAAAACTAAAAGAATGAATGCATTTAGCAAAAGAAATATATATTATTTTATTCCTGCATGAATGGCTACAATGAGCCTGCTCTGCACATCTTTTTAAAACAAGGTTGAAAACCCATTCTTACTGCCACTGTCAAGTGAAGCCCAATATTAAGCTGAGATGAGAGGTGTGGCATACACGGATAGACATTTCATATGGGTGTTACAGTAGCTTACTGGAAACACTGTTGCGGCTTTTCCCTGAAACTCTCAGTGGGACGTCAACCAAAATCCCATGATGCAGTGATAACTAGTTAATTACTGTAATGTATTTCACTGTATGGTATGTGGTAAATAACTATAATTTACCGGAATTTCTAGCAGTGTAGTGTTGAATATCACGTTGGTAACAGAAGGAATATTTTCAAAATCAATCTGGAATAGGAGGTACATAATAATGAGATGTTTTAGGACTTTAAATGTGCGAAGCCTACAGTGAAAACAGTCAAAAAGTGGACCAATGAAGCAAAGATGGAACTTCAAAGCTGTTTAGACTGCACAGACTGGAGTGTCTTGGAAAATTCAGCTGGCAGCCTGGATGAATATACGGACACTGTCACATCCTATATCAGTTTCTGTGAAGAGGTTTGTGTACCAACAAAATCATTTCGGACATTCAACAACAACAAGCCGTGGTTCACTGCTAAACTTAAACAGCTTCGCCAAGCTAAGGAGGACGCATATCAGAGCGGGGACAGGGCCCTGTATAATCGAGCTAGAAACCAGCTTAATAAAGAAATTAACATTGCAAAGAGGATCTATGCAGCAAAGTTGGAAAAACAGTTTAGCGCGAACGACTCGAAATCAGTCTGGCGTGCATTCCAATCGCTGACTAATTACAAGCGACGATCCCCCCAAGCTGAGAACAATAGCACACTAGCCAACGACTTGAATACCTTCTATTGCAGATTTGAAAAGGACAGTTTCACTCCACACACCCACCCGGCCGCACCCGAGACCACAACCACACCTCTGACTTCTGCGTTAACCATCCATGAACAGGATGTGAGACGCATCTTCAAACAACAGAAGATTAACAAAGCAACAGGACCGGACCATGTGTCCCCATCCTGCCTCAAAGTCTGCGCGGACCAGCTCGCTCCAGTCTTCACTCAGATCTTTAACAGATCTTTGGATATGTGCGAAGTTCCATCCTGCTTCAAACGCTCCACCATCATTCCAGTCCCCAAGAAACCTGCAATCTCTGGTCTGAATGACTACAGGCCTGTCGCTTTGACATCTGTGGTCATGAAGTCCTTTGAACGTCTCGTGCTGGACCACCTCAAGAGTGTCACAGGTCCCCTGCTGGACCCCCTGCAGTTTGCCTACCAAGCGAACAGGTCTGCGGATGATGCAGTCAACATGGGACTGCACTTCATCCTAGAACACCTCGACAGTGCAGGGACCTACGCGAGGATCCTGTTCGTGTACTTCAGCTCAGCGTTCAACACCATCATCCCTGAACTCCTTTCAACCAAGCTTCTCCAGCTCAGCGTCTCACCTGCCATCTGCCAGTGGATTTACAGCTTTCTGACGGGCAGGACACAGCAGGTCAGGCTGGGGGAGGCCACCTCATCCACACGCAGCATCAGCACTGGGGCGCCCCAAGGTTGTGTCCTCTCTCCGCTGCTCTTCTCTCTCTACACGAACGACTGCACCTCAGCGAACCCGAATGTCAAGCTCCTGAAGTTTGCAGATGACACCACTGTCATCGGCCTCATCAAGGACGGTGACGAGTCTGCATATCGACAGGAAGCGGAGCGGCTGGAGCTGTGGTGCGGGCGACACAACCTGGAGCTGAACACGCTCAAGACGGTAGATATGATCGTGGACTTCAGTAGGCATCCTTCGCCACAGCTGCCCCTCACGTTGTCCAGCTGCCTTGTGTCAACCGTCGAGACCTTCAAGTTCCTGGGAATTACAATCTCTCAGGACCTGAAGTGGGCGAACAACATCAACTCCGTCCTCAAAAAGGCCCAGCAGAGGATGTACTTCCTGCGGCTTCTGAGAAAGCACGGCCTGCCACCGGAGCTGCTGAGACAGTTCTACACACCGGTCATCGAATCGGTCCTGTGTTCTTACATCACAGTCTGGTTTGGTGCTGCTACAAAAAACTTAAACTTTAAACTTTGCCTCATTAGCTTTCATTCAGGGAACAGGGTGGCAGAGGTTGTATGTTTGTCCTGTTGTGATTGTGCTTGACCTCATCATTTCACGAAGGCAGCTCCACCCAGGGAGTGGTTTCTTTGTTTGTGAATGTATTGTGTATATTTGTGCCACAAGGAAAACAGTAACCATATCTTTCTTTAGTATATCCACTGTTCTGTTTTTCAAGCTATTCTTTTCCTAACAAGAGGAACAAAATAGGAGAAATACAGTACAACCACCTTCTTTTTGACAAAAGTACAGCATCCTTGAGTGCCAACCCATCCACTTGTCTCAAGCACTGGAATGTCATTTCAACCACATCATGACGCAGTTGACAGAATTGAAACAACAACAATCACGGTTCGTTTAACACTCAGAGGGTGAGTTCATGGTTACTCAGCAGACTGATATACACCACAGACAAAGCTGTAAGGATGAAACCTGAGCTTGTCGGGCACCTTTGTGTTGCTATGACGACAGCAACGGGTTCCACTGTCTCAATGGGGCGGGGGGCTGGGGGGGGACTCAGTGGACTTGTATCCAAGAGCTCCACCCACTGAGGGAATTCACTCAGGTATCACTTGGAAACCGGGAAATGGATACTATCGAGTTACTAAAATATAAACTTGACATTTCACAATTCTGTCACCCCTGTTAAACTATATTAATCTTTTCCCCCCTTCTTGGTTCCACTGATTTATCTCCATCTATGCTTTTCACGTCATGAGACAGGACTCGGTTGAGGGTGTGTCGCTCTTGCTGAGAGGCGTAGAAGCAGGTTGAGCAGGTTGTTCCCTGCGTGAGTCCTCCTTCCTCTCACCGTGTGATTGCTGAATCATTCGGGTTGATCACTCAGTGAAGATATTTGTTCCTCTACACCTGTTCTCCTCTGAGAGAGCCTGAGAATAAGGTAAGAATTAACTGGGGAAGGCTTCATTTGTCTCACCGTCCAGAGAATTACAAACTAAATGTCAGACTGCAAGACTTGTAAATATCTTGTGTAGTAATATCTGAGTCAATATTTTAACGTGGAAGCCAAAACATCCCACACCAACAGAATTTCAAACACATCCTAATACATAGTTGTTTTATAATTGACTACAGTACATCAACATAGAATCAACTGTGTAATGTGAGCATTACCTGTCAGGTTTTTTTTTTTTTCTTTCAGTATTTGCAACTTAATAATGTTTTGATGAGCAGTGAACAGCATGTCAAAGTACTTAATGAAGCACTCAAGCAATCAAAACACTCATCAAAGCACAAATATTTGGAATCGGAAAATTGGTTGATGGAATTAATTACAACCCCAATTCCAATGAAGTTGGGACGTTGTGTTAAACATAAATAAGAACAGAATACAATGATTTGCAAATCATGTTCAACCTATATTTAATTGAATACACTACAAAGACAAGATATTTAATTTTCAAACTGATAAACTTTATTGTTTTTAGCAAATAATCATGAACTTAGAATTTTATGGCTGCAACACGTTCCAAAAAAGCTGGGACAGGGTCATGTTTACCACTGTGTTACATCACCTTTTCTTTTAACAACATTTAATAAACGTTTGGGAACTGAGGACACAAATTGTTGAAGCTCTGTATGTGGAATGCTTTCCCATTCTTATTTGATTTACAGCTTCAGCTGTTCAACAGTCCGGTGTCTCCGTTGTCGTATTTTACGCTTCATAATGCGCCACACGTTTTCAATGGGAGACAGGTACATGCATGCTTACATGCAGTGATTACTCCAGATTCACTGAAACGTTTGATGATATTATCAGAATCAGAAGCAGAACCAGAATCATCTTTATTTTGCCAAGTATGTCCAAAAAAAACACACAAGTAATTTGTCTCTGCTCTAGCACGACAACAGACAGTCAATTGACAGAGAACACTTTTGTGACATAAAGACATTGACCAAAAAAAAAAGAAAAAACAGTCACTGAGCAATAAAGGGTTGCTAGTTGTCTGGTAATGCCGGTACATTTTTTTTTAAAATTGTGCAAAAGATGCAGCGTCCTCTAGCACTTAGAGCAGTTCGAATGACTAATATTGCAATAGTCCGGTGCAATGACCATCGTGCAAAGGTATATTATGGACCGTAGATGATGTAATCCCTACATTTCTTGCAATTGTACGTTGAGGAACATTGTCCTTCAACTATTCGACTATTTTCTCCCGCACTTGTTCAAAAAGAGGTGAACCTCGCCCCATTTTTGCTTGTGAATTACTGAGCAATTCAGGGAAGCTCCTTTTATAACCAATCATGGCACCCACCTGTTCCCAATTAGCCTGTTCACGTGTGGGATGTTCCAAACAGGTGCTTGATGAGCATTCCTCAGCGTGTTGCAGCCATAAAATTCTAAGTTCATGATTATTTGCTAAAAACAATACAATTTATCAGTTTGAACATTAAATATCTTGTCTTTGTAGTGTATTCAATTAAATATAGGTTGAACATGAGTTGCAAATCATTGTATTCTGTTTTTATTTGTCTTTAACACGTCCCAATTTCAATGGAATTTGGGGTTGTATAAGAGCAACAATAAAGACATTTAATTCAAAACTCTACCAAATTGAGTCGTTTAGTTTTTATGGTGGCATAACCTTTTAATGACTACTGTACTTACATGTTACATGTTGTACAAAGGTTCGTGAGGGTGGATTTATAAGGAAGAAAACACAATATAAAACGCAAATAGGCAGCATAGTGAAATCGCTGTTAGCACGTCTGCCTCACAGGTCTGAGATTCTGGGCGCAAATCTCAGCTCCGGCCTTCCTATATGGAGTTTGCATCTTCTCCCAGTGCTTGCATGAGTTTTCTCAGGGTACTCTGGCTTTCTTCTACATTCCAAAAACAGTGTTAGGTTAATAAGACATTAAATTGCCCGTATCTGTGAATGTTAGTGTGACTAGTTGTTTGTCTATTATGTTCCCTGCGATTGGCTCGCGACCAGCCCAGGGTGTACCTGGCCTCTCGCTCAAAGTCAGCTGTGACAGGCACCAGCTCACCCACAACACTAATGAGCGGAAGTAATGTTACAAATGGGCGGATGGAAAAAAATGATCAAGCACAAACACACAACCCCACAGCGTCACTCACCTGCTTACGGCATCAGCAAAAGGCTAGTTCCTTTGAAACCAGCTCTACTTGATGTTAAATGTGAATCACATCTCAGAATAGACCTGTTTGATTGCCCCTGTTCTTTTGAATTCTTGTGAGACTTTCTGCACTTTTTTTTTTTTTTTTTTTGCCTGAAAGCAACTGTTTGTACAGTAATTGTAGAATGAGAGTTGGCAACGTTGTCTCCTCAAGATGCAACACCTCTAACGCAAGGTGTGTTGCGACAAATCAGTCAAGTGGTAAAACATAGTGATGGCTCACGAAAAGTGAAGCTGAAGCGGGGATGAGCACAATGTGTGTGTGGGTACCAGGAAGGGAGGAGTGATTTTGCCAATCTGCCATCTGCAGTGTGTCACTTTGCATTTTTCAAAAGATCCACGGACAGACGCATTTTATTACAGTGAACACATCACTAGCACACGCATGCTTGTCAATCTATTCATCAATTTTTGACCACTATTCCTGTTCAGGGTCACAGTTGAGCTGGAGCCTATCCCAGCTAACTTTGGGCAACAGGCCTAAGACAACTTGGAATGGTTGGCAGTCAATCACAGTGCCAACTTCTTGTCCTCTTATCCAACAGCGTATTTTTAAGACACTACTCAGAATATGCACTATTTGAGTCGAAGATTTTAGTTATGGGAGCAATGGGTTTTGGCTGCTTTTCATTTATTTATAAACGGCCCTGAATGAGTCGCCCTTTAAGGCGATATCAATATCAAGTTATACATCGGATTTTCTCACTGAAAAAGCTGACCTTTCAGGCGTTAATAAATGTCTGGTTTGGAAATGTTTGGACATGGTTTTGAAGGCCAACATTGAACTCTAAAATGTTATTGCATATAAAACTAAGATATACTGTAGATGTTATCATGACACCCAATTCAGCACAAGATGATTATTGTTTGTTAAAAAAAAATATTTCTGAGACATGTAAAGTATGTTTTGCACAGAAGAAAGGTATACATTCATTATACATACAATTATACAAATTATATTCATTTAGGATGTTATGTTGTGTCAAACAAGTTGGCCTCTGGATGCCCTTTTATTGGAAACGTCTGTACCCCCTCATTTAGCCACTCATGATACCGCTACTGTGTGATAAGTAATGTGGAGGAGTAATGGGTTGAAGGAGAATTGTTTAGTGAATAATTTAAGATTTCAACCTAATCAACTGTGCTCAAATACGGGTGGACTTGTTTACATGGTGACCGTGTGTTTATGTGGGACACTACAAAATCATGGTTGCCTGAGAGAGAGTTTCTGGACTTGTACATATAACTCACTAAACAGTCCTGGAATGCAGACATGCAGGTTCTGTTGCCACCCTCAGTACATGCAGCTTGAGGCTTGGCAATGCGAGACATTGTCGGGATAATGATTAGTCAAGTCAAGTTTATTTATATAGCCCTAAATCACAAAACGGTCTCAAAGGGCTTCACAGGCCCACAGTGCACAAAAATCAACGACATCCTCTGGTGTAGTTAAAACACACACACACCTACACACACACGCACACGCACACGCATCACACACACACACACACACACACACACGTTTAACTGCACAGTAAGAAAGTAAGTAAGAAAGTATGTACCGGTAATTCAATTTATGTAAACCAGCCTGAACCCCATAAAAAAAAACATCTTTTGTTTCAGTTTAAAGGTGTCTTACGTTATCTTGAGAATACTATGAAATAACAGTTGTCTTTTGTTTAACCCTCTTTTCACTGAACGTATTGGTTTTTATATAATATTAACTCTTTTTCTAAAGTTCTGAGGTTGAAAGGAGCTTTGGGTTTATCCAATTTATCTATTTAATTAAATTATCTTTTGTGTGTTTTAGGGGATACTGAAAGGAAGAAATGGAACGGCATTTTATTTTCACAATACACCTGCTGCTCTTTGTTCACACTTTTTACTTGGTATCACTCCAAAGTACAACAGATTCTCCAATCCACACATTTGATCAAAACTGGTTGCGTCAGCAAAACCTCGTTTCTGAAGAGGAAGGAGAAAATGGGCAGGAAGGTGAAGTGTCTGGTATGGAAACAAGCAATCATCTCAGTACCGTAGTACATAATGAAGATAATAAACTGGACAGTCAAGAAGTTCAGATTGAAAATAAAACATCAGATCATCTGGAGGTTGCTATAACTACCAAGCCTCCTGCATCCCCAAATGCTACAACAGAGAAACCTCAACTGTCTGATGGGAAAACCAACATCACAAACCCAGAATCAAAACAAAGCAACATCACTAAAAATGAGGAAGAGTTTAATAATTCAACCACACCTCGTGCACCCCCAGATGCTGATCGATTTGATCAAAACTCGACCGTATCTCCTGTTTTCTCCAATCACAGCGATATAGACAGCACCACCACCATGGCACCAGAGAACCGTGATTTAAACGAAAACATAACATCAACAACAACAACAACAAATACAACAGCAACAACAAATACAACAATATCAAAATCATCGGATGAAATTGAGTCAACCAATGGTACAGAATCTAACAACGCAACTGTAACAACCACAGCAGCAACAGAGATGAACAAAACGTCTGCAACACCTTCATCATCAACCGTGCTGTCTTCCGAAGCCTCCAGTGTGGCAACCGTTGCTCCTAAAACACCTGAAGGCAACTTGACAGATAAACAGGCCTCTTCAGGGAGCAGCTCAGACAGAGGTAGGCTTGCATTTTTGGCTGTCAAAGTATTGCTGTTTATTAACAAGAAAAAACATTAAGATCATTCTGCTTTGCTTTCGAGCAGATTTCAAAGTTTCCTAACAATTGTCAGATGACATCATAAGTGTAGCTAACATCAAATCAGATTATACCTTCGATGCACATTTATTTTTTCAAGGACAGTGTCCAGAGGAACACAGCTATTTTACATTTTAAATGTGTATGCATTTTGAACTTTAGTTCACACGCAAACTGTGTTTAAGATCAATAAACTTGGATTTTTAAAATAAAATCATGACCCCAGATTGGGTCATTAAAAAAAAAAATATGTGTGTGGACATGGGCCTTATTCATATGTTGTGTTCGTAACATCAATATTATATTGCAGGCGAAATCTTAAGGAGGCATGCCTATTATTCAAGCTTTGTAACAGACTGAAGTAGAAGCAAGGGGAACGTAACAGTGAAACTATCCTCGGAAGATCATTTTTAGGTTATCAGTTCGACAGTTACTCTAAATCCATAGTAAGCATACGGTAAATATCACTGTTTTCTTATTTAGTTTCTTTTTTTTTTCCTCCACTCTCTCACCGACCTAGATTAATTTGGATTTCCACAGGTTGAGGACAAACATTCCTTCTTTCAAAAGAAAAAAAGCTTGGGGTTGGGTTTCAGCTGCCCACTTTGCCTGAAGGGTCCTTTTATAACTTCTTACGTAGAAGGGACAATGATACACTGTTTAGTGGGAGGAAAAGTGATTGAAAGAGCTGGAGTTAAACATACCTGCTCTACAAAGGTGTATGAGAGGAGTTAAAATAACATTTAAATTTATACTATACTATGAATGTGAAATAAATAAATAAAAAAAAAATACAATTTGAATTTTGACCAATATAACATTTCTTGAAATCAATGAAAAATGTGTGCATTTAAAATTAAAACTAATTGCTTTTGATCAGGACATAAGTGCATGAAAACATGAATAAAATTTTTTAATAAATCCTTTTGAGTTTAAGTGGTTTTAGTTCCTGTATTTCTTTTAGGTGAAATACATTTGCAAAAATATTTCAGATATGCACAATCTTAAATAACATTAACAACAAAAATGTCTCTAAACCTTAAACATTTTTTTTTTTAAAGCATAACATAGTCTGTTTAGCTATGACCTTCTTCCTCGGGGTTCTGTCTCTACTTACTGCCTCGCACACACAAAGCCCTCAATTGATCTGTGTATTTTCTGTGTACATATGGCATAGAATGGCAAAAAAAAAAAAAAAACAAGAGAAAAATTTCAGAAAGTCTTACAAGCTCCAAAAGAAAAGGTCTCGATCCATATAGAAAGGCATCTTGGTGGACCTATTGAGGACCTCTGCTTTGGAAGCGCTGCGGAAAACATCACAGTATAGACATCAATTTTATGTAATGCAGCAGACAGCATTAATGCTGAGTTTTGGTCTCAGAAGTCTCGAAGGGCTTCAGAACCCCAAAGTTCAGAAAGATCCGTGACACCCCGTGGTCTAAAACCCCAATCCTGGCAAAGAACCCCCCCCCAAACAAAACAAAACATTAGGGCAATCCTTGAGAAAGGCTCACAGATGGAGCGACTTCTCCCAGCTAGTCGATGCATACAATTGTTGTCCGGTTAAGTTGTGACTAAACAGCTGCAAAATCACTTTTGCACTGATGTGAAAGATGCCACTGTGAACGCTATCAGGAACAATTGTGCGATGTTGAGGACTTGTATGTCAGGTTGAGCTGAAAAGAGGGAGTGAAAAATCTGTATGGGTTGGCCAGGCAGAGAGATAGAGATGAACAGAGATACGTTTTCACTTTTAAAACTTTTGCAACAATAACAAAACAATACAAAGGAAAAGTAATTTCAGGAAACCATTTTCAAAATAATTAATTACAATAACAATACTAGTTATTAATAATCATAAAGTTGATTTATTAATTATGATCATTTATATTGAAGTAAAAATGGTGTGTTCTAAATGACCAAAAAAAAAATCAAGACTAAGAATAAGATTTGTAATAAGATTAAGCTAATCTTGTTACAATTTGTGAGTAAGCCAAACTAAAAAAAAATAATCAGTGCTTATTCAATCTTATTAGTTGCCCTGTGTTTTTTTTCTTTTTTTTTGTTCTACTTATTAATTCTCATTTCCACTGCTATGCAATTTCATAATGTGGTACTACTTCATTTGTGCCTGTTTGTGAGCAGTGTACTGAGTTTAATTATTCAGAATACATAAATTGCGTCTAATTGGGTGGTAACTCCAGTGGTCTATCACCAGAAAATATTCAAAGCATTTTACAGCCAAAACTACAATATTATATATATAATAACTCCCCCCCCCCCCCCCTCCCCCCTCTAACCCATCTTTTAATGAAGGTTTATCATCCGAGACCAGCAGGAACAAGCGGAACGAAGCATGGGGGGCTGTATTAGGAACAGCTGTCGTTGTGTCCATTGTGGGGCTGGTGGCATACATCATCTTGAAAAGAAAACACCTGAGAAGTTTCTCACACAGGAAACTGGTTGAGGAGTTCCCCTCTGACCCAGGTAAGATAAGATAGAATGGAAAAACCTTTAAATAACCCCAAAGGGGAAAATCCCGTGTCACAGCAGCACGCATGACACAGAAGAGTGTTCACAAGATAAAAACCACTATAAATATAATAAAAATACACAGTAAGGAACAGTTACAGACACAATGTTTTGTATGATGAAGTGACATGGGATTTTTGGCTATTGTAAGCTGCAGATATAAAAAACCCAGATAAAAACAGGCATTGAGTCAACAAGTTGTGGACTACACTGCTTTTGTACAGTCTGCTTAGTGGTGGACTTAATCAGAATAACCGTGCTAACAAAAACATTGCCAACATTTGTTTATAGTTTAGGGTAATCCTTTTTTGGAGAGATGTCCTCATTACAGTTTGATGCAGGGGTGTCGAACTCATTTTTGTTGTGGGCCATATTGAAGTTTTGTTTTCCGTCACAGGGCCATTACAATATGTGACTCAGCATATATACACAAGTTGCGGGATAGTTAGTTTTTAAATCAGAAGGATGGAAAATCAGAAGGAAGGAAAGAAGGAAGGATATTATTCAAGAACTGTAAAAAGGGTTTTGGTAACGACATTTTTTTTCAATATCGCAATAAAATTATTTATTACACACAGTATGACAATTTGAGGTGGCACAGTGAAAGTCTGGTCAGCACATCTTCCTCACAGTTCTGAGGACCCGGATTCAAATCTGGCCTCACGTGTGTGGACCTTGCATGTTCTTTCCCGTGCCTGTGTGGGTTTTCTCCAGGTGCTCAGGTTTCCTCCCACATCCCAAAAACATGGTAGGTTAATTGCCATAGGTGTGAATGTGAGCGACAAACTGGTTATTTTGTCTATATGTGCCCTGTGATTGACTGGCGACCAGTCCAGGCTGTACCCCACCTCTCGCCCAGAGTCAGCTGGTATAGGCTTCATCTAGCCTGCGATCCTAGTGAGGATAAGCGGTAAGGAAAACGGATGGATGGATGGATGGATGGGTGACAATTTCAAATTTCGGTAGAGATTTTAGCAAGAATCATGGAAGGTGATGCACATGATTTGCTTTTATCGGCCAAATAAAATGATGTGTGGGGCCGGATCTGACACCTGTGGTTTAATGGGATTCTGAAACTGGACACACACACACACACACCTGTAATGAGCTAATCTCAGCATGTAAAATGGCAGCATGAATCGTAGCACTTTGCAATTCTTCAAATTCTTCCCATGTACTTAAATGAAAATTGTCACTTAGGTTCTTGAATTACATGCTTAACCTTCCTGTTAAAGTCCAAAAATGAACTGTAGGGACAGACTAGAAAAGAAAATCTCATGCTGTTCCATTAAATGCGTACTGTTCATGAATATGAATAACTGACTGTCATTCTTTTCACAGAGTACCACCATCTTTAAATAAGTATAAAGCTTTTGAGGACTTTTAAAGACTATTTCAATCCATTTTAAGAACTAAGATTCACTAAATAAATCATATATTATGTACTTTAAGCATAAATGATTATTAGCGATTGCAGATGAATTACACATACTCCATAAAGGTTATGACAGTGGCCTTTGAACAATAGATTTAAATTCAGTTGATCTATCATCACATCTGTAATGTCCCCCGCCACATTTGTCAACACAATTGTCACTCGTCATAAAAGTTACGATTAGGTGTATATTTGACTGTTTTTTTGCCTTTTACCATCGACAGCAATTAATTTGTACACACTAGTGTGTTCTTGAGAGATTCCACTAAATAATGATTTTTGTTTCATCATCTTCCCTTTAACTTTATTGTCCTGTCTTTTGAATGCGAGTACCGGTATTATATTATATTTCATTATTTGAAGAGGCCTTTATTTATTGGTGAACCCACTTACCTTAAACTTGCCAAGATTACTCGATTAAGTGAAAACTTGAAGATACACAACAGTGATTGAATTTCATTTCTTAATAGTTTTATAATACAAATGTAAACTCTAAATGTAAACGTTCCTTTTCCAGTTCTCAGATTGGACAACAGTGAACCTTTGGATATGAACTTTGGTCGTTCAGCTTATTACAACCCGGGACTACGAGGAGACGAGATTCAAATGGACAACATTCCAGGGCACCAGACAAAGTAGAAAGAGTCATGGACCACTCAACTCTCTGAGGAAAAATGTTTGACAGGAAGTTTGGTGAACTGGCATAATAACTTTTTGTTGGAGACATTTGGAGGTCAACTGTCTGCCACCATGAACTCTACTTGAGTTGGAATGTCAATGTTTTCAAGAGTGAACAATTATTTGTCATTTATACCTGTTGCCAAAGATAATATAACAAATAAAACCACAATACTGTTTTCTTCGGGCACCCCAGCTTTCTCCCACATTCCAAAAACATGCATCCTAGTTTAATTGAGACTCGAAATTGTTGAAAGAGTGAATGGTTGTTCCTCCATGCGTGCCCTACTCACACATAATTAAAAATGGAGGAATGGCTAACAAATGCTAGGACTACATTTGAGTCTGAATATAAGTATACCATAAGAATGTGTAACATTGTGGCTTGTGCAACATAGAATGAGAAGCCAATACGAACAATCATATAATGTGTATTAGCTGTGGCATGCTGAGGACAACAGACAGTAAAACTGAGGTGCGCTTTCAGTCTTTGGTAGCCATAGTCACACTCCGAGACCAGGAATGGAAACCAAGGAAAATAATATTGTAAGTAGCTGTGTTATTCACAGAGTTGCGGTTTTGGTATTCCATGAAGAAGTTATATATTTGGTTTTATGATAGCAGAAGCAATATTATCATATTAAAGTTCTTAAATCCTATGACCTCTACGTGTCCAAACAGAGATATGACTTTTTTTTTTTAATACATGATGAGCTGTACCTTAGAGAGTTACACAGCATTCACCTGCAGCATACCAAGCAGAGATTTTGAAATGCGCAGTCGTTTAAATCTTTTTTTTCAATTTCATTGTTATTCTTCTCATGAGCTTACTTTGACTTTGAGTGACAACCTTCAGCAAGTATTTCTAATCGCAATATATTTTGTTATACGTGGGGAAAATAATGGTTGTTATTCGTTTTGTAGCTTTTTGATAGCAGGTTATCCAATATTTTATAATTGCAAATAAACAAATAAAAGCATAGTGTCACATTCTGTACATCTTTTTTTCATAAAATAGACTAGCACTCGATCATTGTGGTCGGATTAGGATTGAGTTGCACCACATCTTGGTTAGAATAGCTGACATTAACTCAAGAGATGTGTGCCTTTTATGTCGTTAAATCCATTGGTGGCAGGTCAGCATTGTTCTAATTCAGCTTTGTTTTAAAATCTGACACCTATCAATCAATGAAGCACTTTACACCACAGTAATGGAGTGCGGCACTGTTAAATACAACACTGTGTATTCTACACTACATGTCAATGATTGATTGAAGTTTTTGATGCTTGTTACCCGTCTTGATGTTCCCACTCTCAATGAAGGTCAATGTTCAATTTGCATGTTTTTGTATATTTTCACCCCAAGCTACAACTGTATGTATTGTTTGTATAGTAATGTACATTTATTTATTTTGCATATCCAAAATCTAGAATTGTAGGTCAAAATAAAGTTTTTTTTTCTAAGTGGACTTGCTAATGTTCAGTGTTCATCTTATTTAGTTGAAATACATTTGCAAAAATATTTCAG
Organism: Phycodurus eques; assembly: GCF_024500275.1. Taxonomy (NCBI): domain Eukaryota; kingdom Metazoa; phylum Chordata; class Actinopteri; order Syngnathiformes; family Syngnathidae; genus Phycodurus; species Phycodurus eques. The sequence goes on along the minus strand of NC_084526.1, from coordinate 31,566,853 downwards.
ATATACACAATAAATAAATAAATAATATTAACAAAAATGTAGATATATGTACATGGACCATGTTCAACTTTAGGAAGTTTCACTGCACAGTACTTGATTTTCATTCCATCCATCCATCCATTTTCTGAGCCGCTTCTCCTCACGAGGGTCGCGGGCGTGCTGGAGCCTATCCCAGCTGTCATCGGGCAGGAGGCGGGGTACACCCTGAACTGGTTGCCAGCCAATCGCAGGGCACATACAAACAGACAACCATTCGCACTCACATGCACACCTACGGGCAATTTTAGAGTGTCCAATTAATGCATGTTTTTGGGATGTGGGAGGAAACCGGAGTGCCCGGAGAAAACTCACGGGGAGAATATGCAAACTCCACACAGGCGGTGCCGGGGATTGAACCCGGGTCCTCAGAACTGTGAACCTGACGCTCTAACCAGTCGGCCACCGTGCCTGACTTTCATTGCTTTCATGTAAAATACTGTATTTTCTCCTTATTGCCAAAATACAGTTAAACACTATCCCAACTGACTTCAAGTGAAAGGCAAAGCCTCAAGTCAATCACAGGGCACATACAAAGACATACGTTGACACGGAACTGAACCTACGCTGGCTGCACAAAAGTCAGGCAAGTTAGCCACTACACCATCACTGACTCTCAAGGTAACATGTTAAGCCAATATAATCACACTGTGGATGGATTTGGACATGATTTGTTAACTTTACAATAAAAAACACAAATCTATAGAGTCAGATTGTTGTACAGTAAATGGACTGGGTCAGGACCTAAACTGACTTTATGCTCCTCCATTGCTCAGTTGGATGTACTGTATGTTGCCAAGTTCCATGTGCTCAGGAATTCATATATGCAATCCAGGACACAGCAGTTCTGCAGTTTGGGATGAATACGTTTGGCACGTTGCTGAAATCAATTAAATGACACCACATCCCTGTGAGCTAAATGGTCATATTACATTTGCGGATTTGGACAGGTTCATTTTCTCTTCCAGCTGAGTCAAATCAATTTGAATGGAATTAAATGATTGCCATCTAAATTGAGGTTATGTAAAACATTTTAACATCAACATTCTATTTTATTCTTTTTAATAACACTTGGGAAATGGTTTTAACATCAAGATTATAGTCGGTTTTTAATTACAACCCCAATTCCAATGAAGTTGGGATGTTGTGTTAAACATAAATAAAAACAGGATACAATGATTCAAATCATACTCACCCTATATTTAATTGAATACACTACAAAGACAATATATTTAATGTTCAAACTGATTAACTACTGTTTTTAGAAAATAATAATTATCTTAGAATTTTATGGCTGCAACACATTCCAAAAAAGCTGGGACAGGTGGCAAAAAAGACAGAAAGTTGAGTCATGCTCATCAAACACCCTTTTGGAACATCCCACAGGTGAACAGGCTAATTGGGAACAGGTGGCTGCCATGATTGGTTATAAAAGGAGTTTCTTGAATTGCTCAGTCATTCATAAGCAAATATGGCGCGTTAACCTCGTTGTGAACAAGTGCGTGAGAAAATAATCCAATAGTTTAAGGACAATGTTCCTCAACGTACAATTGCAAGGAATTTACGGATTTCATCATCTAGGGTCCATAATATCATCAAAAGGTGTAAGCGGCAAGGCCGAAAACCAACATTGAATGCCCGTGACTTTCGATCCCTCAGGCGGCGCTGCATCAAAAATCAACGTCAATGTGCAAAGGATATCACCACCACCACCCAAAAATGCACGACTCCAAAACAAATGGACAGTTTCAAAAAGAGAGGTTTAATATATGGGCAGAGGTCAGTACACAGGCAGGCAATCCAAAAAAAGGCAACAGTATCCAAAAACATGAGGCAAAAAGGCGAGGTCGATAATCGGAACAGGGTCTAGTTTTACTGTGAGTCTTTGACGTGGAAACAAGGAATGCTGGAACGCGACGACAAAGTACAACGAACTGGCGACGAGAAAGAATGAGACACGAGGTTAAATGCAAGGGGTAATCAGGGTGAACGAGGCACAGGTGGTGAAGATGCTCTCAGGAGTAGGCGTGTATGAAACGGGGAAGACAAAATCCGGAACACACACCCATGACACCTGGAGGGGAAAAAAAAATCAAGAAAAGAAAAAGAAAAGTCAAGAAAAACATTTTCACATGGGCGTCACCAGCAGTTTTTTTTTTTTTTTTCGTGTTTATGTATAATAAATGAGGGAGTTTTGTATAGTATCACTCACTAATTAATTCTGTAAATTAAGCAAATTTCCACTCGGAATTTATCAGTATCTTTGATACAAAAATATTACATGTAATCATCGTTTTAGTTGAATTCTTTATGAAAGCAACAACATCATCTATGATGAAAATGAAACAAAGCATACAGATTTCAATTGTATGTCTTGGCTCTTCGACCTTTTATTGAGCATGAGAATCCTCTATTGGCAGATGAGTTAATTACATCCCCTTACATTTCATTCTGTTAATTTGTCAGCCAGCCACTGACACACAGTAAGGCAGTGGTGTCCAGTGAATGCCTTCTAAGCCTTCTCTGCTGGCATAAATACTATCAACACTGACCTACATTTACAATCTAACAAGCTATTAATTATTATTATTGTTGTTATTATTGTTATTATTGTTATTATTGTTATTATTATTAATTATAATATATGTATAATATAATACAAAATAATAATCATATATATTAATATTTTAATTTATTTCCAACAGTCTTTTGTCTACATTTCATAGCGTGTGTCTTCACTGTCCAGATTACAGTGGTTTATATATATATATATATATATATATATATATATATATATATATTGTCCAATCAGATTTCAGTTTCTGTGTGTTACCATGTCACTGTATTTTGCCTCGGGCCTTCAAAATCCCGATTCCTGGTTTGGGACAAATAGACACTTTGAACAGTGGCTGTCATTTCTTAACCAATCAGATGTCATATTCACTACTCTCATGTCACTCTTCGCATTCGCTGCATAGTCTCTCTCTCTCGCCATATGCTGCATTTTCCCTTCATCTGATTGGCTGAATTTCCTATTCTTTGATTGGTTGATTGATGTCCTGCAGCTAACTCAATGGGATTCATTAGGTTCGTGCAGGTGCCAAGACGGACGAACCGGACAGGATTAAAAATTCATTTTCAAAACTGACTTTTCAAGAAAAACTGGACACACACAGATAATTCATATTGCGTTTTTGTACGTTATTTTGTGATGTGACAGTGGTGGTATTAAGATGTGGATCTGGATATTTTAGCCCCCCACTGAAGTCCCAGGTCCAAAATTCACTGCACGCCACTGCAGTAAGGTAAGGCAGCTATTTCTGCAAAACTTAATTCAGAGGGACACGTACTCAAGGCTCAACATGTTCAGAAGTCAACAGCAGAGCAGAAAGTAATTGCTCCTGTTACCATGATAGTGACAAACTGACAATGGTAATCTCACTAAATTTTTTTCACTTCCACGAAGAAAGGAAACAAAAATATCTTAACAATTATCAATGGAATAAATAAACCCAAATTATATTTTTATTAATATTTATACAGTGCACATAATTAATCCAGAGTGAACAATGTCCACAAAAATGGCATGATTAAATGCAGCCCAATTGGGCAAACTGATTATTTTCTTACAAGAAGCAAAGTTTTAATGCATTAATGCAAATTTATTCCAATGATATGGTCCATAGTTTGTCTTATTTTGGAACACTATATTGTGGAGTAATCTCAAGAGAATTTATGTTAGTTTATTAATACCAGCATACCACATGTGCATGCGTAAGTAGGGTGATATGCTTGTTATGCATATTAAAAACACCAAAGCTTCACACAGGTTTGACAATGAAGGCACAGATAGGTTGTATAATGTAAAAGTAACATATCTCAGTTGGGAGTTATAAAGAGTTAGAAATGAGGCCAATTATCAAGATAACTTTCACCACTAAATGTTGCTTTCTGCTCTTTAAACAGCATCATTTAGTGCTTCGAGGGGCTATTGCACTACAGTATGTCAGTGATCTTTCCACACTGGTGTTGCTGTCAGGTCACTGGGGTGGATGTGAAAGGTCAGCATCCTCCTGGCTGTCAAAAAAGATAAACAACATGATACAAAAGGTTTCCAAATACACATGACCAGGAGGGAGATTTGCATCGAGAAGCATTGAATACTGAAAACGCATCTAGTAAATTGGGGTGCAGCTTCAACAAAATAACATTAGCAGAGATATTTTAAGGCTTGGAAATCTTGTGGATAAGATGCTGCATGAAATGAAAGATAAGGGGAAAGTATATTCTGTACACCAAAAAAAACTGTTGTCAAACAGTGATATTGATTTAAAAGAATGTAAATGTAAAATTATTCTGTAAATATACCAACCATTGCAGGTTGTAGTTCTACCACTGTACTTTATTCATTTCTTTATTTACTATGCTATGTGTCAAAATCCAATTAGTGAAATGAACAGCTCTGCCACTGAGAAGAAGATGAAAGCATGAATTATCAAACAACTGCAAATGAATTGTCATTGAGATAGACCAGTGTGACAAAGCTTGCTCTATATTTAAAACATGCATTTATCAAAGTCTTTAACATACTCGTCATTTATGTGTGCGATGTTTGTAAATGTCCTGTTAACAGCCTCAACACTCGTGAAATTATAGTACCGTATTTTCAAGAACATAAGGCGCACTTAAAAGTCTTACATTTTCTTACAACGAGACTGACTCCGACAATGCCGAGAGGGAACCCGGCATGTTTGATGGAGAACTTGCCCAGCTGCTCATTTCGGATACAGAAGATGAGGACTTTGATGGATTTGTGGATGAGGATTGATCAAAAAATAACGTGAGTACATTGTTAAATATTTCAATAAAGTACAACCGAACTCAGTTTTGCTCCCCCTGCCTTTTTGAAAAAAACATATGCAAGCATGCATTCTTTCGTATGTTTTAGCGTGCATGCATGCTAGCGTATGTTCAGTAATACCTCCAAATTTCAATTCCTCAACGGTCATACAGTTTGGAATTACACCATTTTTTTAAGGGAAATATTTTCCAAAAGTTTCCAAAAAACTGAAGTCAATAATACACTTGATAGGGTGAAGCCACTCGTCAACATAGACTGTTGTTATATGTGTTGTCACTACGAATGAACTACTTTTTTGAATAGCAGTTAAAATGTTTGTTAAAACAGGCTGCACGGTGGGCGATTCGTTAGCACATCTGCCTCACAGTTCTGAGGACTGGGGATCAAATCCGGCTTCGCCTGTGTGGAGTTTGCATGATCTGCCTGTGCCTGCGTGCGTTTTCTCCGGGTCCTCCGGTTTCCTCCCACATCCCCCAAAGATTTATGGTAAGTTAATTAAAAACTCCTAATTGCCTGTAGGTGTGAATGTGAGTGCGAATGGTTGTTTGTTTATATGTGGCCCTGCGATTGGCCGGCGAGCAGTTCAGGGTGTACCCCGCCTCCTGCCCGATGTTAGCTGAGATAGGCTCCAGCACGCCCGTGATCCCAATGAGGACAAGCGGTACGGAAGATGGATGGATGGATGGAGTAGATAAGTGCCATTCTTGTGCAATTATATGATTGTGAATTCTAATGTATTTTGAACTGACAACATTCAAAAGGCTTTTAAAGTAATACTTGTCAACTCTAGTATTTTTTAACCAGGTCATAGTTGTTCATGCTTAAGGCTCCAGACAGATCTCTGTCTGTACTGGAGGGCTGAAGCCAGAGATACTCGTACTTCAGCGCTAATTCTCAGTTTTACCTGCGCTGCACGAATGAGTGGACACAGACTCTGGTTGTGGTTTTCTCCACGAATCCAGCTTCTTTACAGTGTATTGTTTACATGCAACTTAAACGCACACGCAACTACACTTAGGATGAGGGGTGGTCAAGACTCCTGCTCTGACTGCATCTGAGTGGAGTCTCACAATCTTCAAGAATTGACAATAACAACAGAAAAAGTGGAAAAATAATAATAAAATAAAATAAAGGGTCACTAGAGAGGTCTGAATACTTCCTAAATACTGCTACAAAGTCGCTAAATTGGCAAAACTGCATCATTCTCTCTGTCACAACACTCCTTTAAAGGGACACAGATAGGCACAGCACAACACATAACGCATTAAGACATTGGCCTCTTTTTTTCATGACCAGCGTAAATCTGGCTGGTTAGACCGGGTTTTGGTAATTTTGCAGACCAGCACAAGCCAGCGTATTCAAAAAAGGAAGTCTGCCCTGCTGTTGAAGTGAACGCAGACGATTTCAATCATGTCCAATCAAAGCCAGTCCTCTCATTCCCTTTAAATGCATTGCACAAACAGTTTTGCATGGAGACATCTCTGTATGGAAGAGGACGATGCGTAGTTTCAATGATCTGTGCGTGAATAGAGACATAAAATGTGAGTGGGTACCCTTGTTAGATACAGAATGAGCTGGTGATAACCACTGACAACAGAAATATCTCTGCGGACCTGATGTATCTAGTTCACAATTTAATTTATTCACAACTTATTGATGTAAAAAAACATGGGAAAATATGATCACATACATTCAACAACAACACTGAAAAAAGGGATGCGTTCATGATAAAGCTATCGGGACAAGTGGACTATCCCCACCCTCGATCGTTCGTCTGCCTCACAGTTCTGAGGAGTGCGGTTCATTCCCCGGTGCCGCCTGTGTGGAGTTTGCATGTTCTCCCCTGTGCCTGCGTGGGTTTTCTCCGGACACTCCGGTTTCCTCCCACATCCCAAAAACATGCATTAATTGGGGACTCTAAATTGCCCCTGGGTGTGAATGTGAGTGTGAATGCTTGTTTGTTTGTATGTGCCCTGCGATTGGCTGGCAACCAGTTAAGCATGTACCCCGCCTCTTGCCCGATGATAGCTGTATAGGCTCCAGCACGCCCGCGATCCGTGTGAGGATAAGCGGGATGGAAAATGAATGAATTAATGAATAATAAGAATAATAATAATAATATAATATTAACAATACTTATGGGTTCAATGACTTGATTTCTACAATGATTCAGAGGGTTTGATTACTGCTGTTCACATATTCATGAATGGAATACGTCTGACATCCACAACACGTCCGCGGACCTCAGACTGTGTCTGCCTGTGCTCTGATAAAATTCCCAAAATTGCATTAGACCAGTTGCACCAAGATTTAGATGTGGTCTCAGTAGTCATAATTTTCGAACAACTTTTTGCCACCCACTTGTCACTCTGCCAGGGAACATGTCAAAGTACACACCTTTGCTGCGTCGGAACACCCAGCTTGGCATAGACTGGTCTGCCAAATTGGCAAACACGCGGAGAAAGCCTTGTGCTTGCAAGATAACAGAAAGCTAATATCTGCACTTATATTAGTCATCATTCAATTCATAGCTCTAAATGAAAGCAGAAAATTGCCCATCAAGTTTCTATGAGAAGCTTGAGCAGCATAAATCCAGACAGATGCTTGCAATGTGGTTCTAAATGTGCAGTATTTACACCATTATTGCTTGGATTACCCTTATCTCAGGTCTGCAGCAAGCCAACTGTGTAGCGATTATGTGTGAAATAAGAATTGTAATTAATTTAGGATAAAGTAATAAGCCGGGAGCGACGTTTGCGTTACTTCCGGTTTATCGTAATTTTGATTTAATTGTTAAAAATAAAAATAAAAAAAAAATAAAAAAAAATAAAAAATGTCTCGAAAAGGGCACCACGTCAAATTTTTCAAGATTAACGTTAGGCGAAATGACGACAAACCTTTTTAATCAGTCTCAGAATCTGGAGGTTGCTACACTCTACGACATTTTGAGTCCTAGGTTACAGAGGTTTATTTAAATTCAGAACACACACAAAATATGACCACGAGTGGAATTTTACGGTATATTTAATGAAACACACAACTACAACTACAAACTACAACAAGAACATAACACTAAGGGTAAACGAAAGAAAGAAAATAAGGCGAAAATGGAAAAGAGGACATTGTTTCAGGTCGCTGGGCTAAACTAAATGAGCGTGTGAGCGTTTAATGCGTTGAGTCAGAGCGAGAGAAGGCAAAGTTGGGATTTCGTATGAAGCTAGTAATTTCCCCACAATTATTACGCACTGATGTTGTACATCATAGTAAGGATTGCAGTGTCGACTCACGAACGCTGATCAGCTGGTCTTTGGGGTGGGCTTCCTCCGGACCTCAGGTGGAAACGAAGAAGGTTCGGTTGAAGAAAAAACAGATGCACAAAAATAAAAAGAAATAGGAAAGGAAAGTTGTTGTCCTGTTTGGGATGCGCTCATAACTTCCCTGCCGCTTGACCTGGTGGCGGGTCGAGCTCTGGCCCTCAGAGGCTTGCAGGATCCGTCCGGGATGCTGGCAGCTGCATGGTCGACTTCTTCGATCAAAAACGGCGCCAGCTTTATTGCGGCGGGCGTTTGCGCATGTGGTGGCACCCGGAGGTGCCTGAGGACATAAAGGGAACAAAAGAAGGGGGAGGGGTGGCTGGAGGGCACCCAGCTGGCGATCTACCAGCACAGAAGGAAAAAGAAGCCTCAACTCAGCTCAACTCTACTCCAGTTCTCCGAGGAAAGGTGTGAGTTTAGAGTTAAATACCCCAGGGCGGGGCATAGGAAGAGGGAGTGCCGGCTTGGAGGAGACCACACCCACCAGACTGAATCTTGTCTGCAAATTTGAGTAAATGGGTTTTTAAAATAATATTAATCTCAAATAATCCCAATTTTGTACTTTCACGCATTGAATCATTGATTAAACTTTGGTCGTGGCAGATGGGTTGCTTATTTTCAACATAACATTTCGTAAGTTTTTATTTTAAATCATGAACAGCTTTCAAAATCTTGCAGAGGACCTGTCAAAGTGAGAATGGGGACACAGACACCAAGGCATACATTTGGAATATTTATACAGAGTTTGCAAGGTATAAAAACTGACATTTTATCTCCTGTTAACAAACATCAGAGGCATGTCCACAAGTTCTGGCGCTTGCAGTTCCTCTCAACCCCAGTGGGTGGAGCCTCACACGCATCGGTGGATATTAACCACATAGTCTACCCCAACCATTTGGTCCGGGATGGAGGCTTTTGAAGACAGGAATCAAGATTTGACGGGAAGCTGCTAATTCGGTTAAGGTCCACTTGACGTACACCAGGCCCTGTCCTAGTCGCCATCTCACAGCAGGGCAGTGTGGAGGAGTGGGGGTTCTCAGGTGGTCACGAGTCTCTGTGACGCCTTAAAGTTGCGGCGTGCATGTCCGCTACCACTTCCAGCAACATTCTTGAATAAATTTAAAGACTGTTTACAGAGGATTATGTGAGAGATTCAGCAAAAACAGGTGGTTTATAGATAATGAGCACAAAGTACAGAGTGGCTGGTGATTAAGCTTTTTTGTGCGTTTGTGACTTGAGAAAAAGCTGAATGTTGTGTTTTAGTATCCAGTACATGGAAGACTATTTAATTATTTGTAATAGGATGATGTATTAGCTTTTGCCTTTAGAAATATGCAAAACATCACAATGGTCTTAAAATGCCTGTCTTAAGCTGACAGCTATAACTGTACATGTTAAAGATGTATTAACATGTTTACATGCATGGCACACATTTAAAGATTATGTTGTCGTGTATGATTTCCTTGTTCAAATCCTGAAATTCAACAGGGATGAGTCCCAGTCAAGTCAAAACTCAACTCGTGAGTGAATAGAGGTCACTGGATTTTATCCTCATTTTACTATCTACTGTGCATAAGAATTTAAACTGCTGTCTGTGGGAATTCCCCAGCACATGATGACAAAAAACTCAAACTTGATCACCAACTCTTTGGTCTTTGTGGTGTTTAGGAGCAGGTGGATATACTCACACCAGTCTACAATATCCTTAATGAACCTCCTGTACTATAGCTCGTTCCTCTCAGATACACAGCTGAAAATGGCAGCAGCGTCTGAGAACTTTTGGAGGTGACAGAAATTAGAGTTGGAACAGAAGTCCATGGTATAGAGTGTGAACCGGAACAGCGACAGCACTGTGCCTTGAGGGGAACCCTGTGCTGCAGACTACCATATTTGACAAAGAGCAACTTGTACTATGGTCTGTCTGTAAGTTAGGTTGTCAATGGTCCATGGCACAGTCAGATATTTCCCAACATCTGCCTTCTATTCTTCTCTGACAGCAGTGATGGTCTGATTGTGTTGAAAGCACTGGAGAAGTACAAAAACATGACCCTTTCAGTGCTCCCTGGGAACTCTAGGTAACACAGGACTCCATGCAGCAGGAAGATGATGGCATTACCCACTCCAACGCCAGGTCGAAAGACAAACTGCAGCCGCTCCAGTGAGGTGCTAACCTGTGAGCGCAGGTGGCTGAGGGAGGATCCTCTCCATGATATTCATTAGGTGGGAGGTCAGGGTACAGGTCCCAGTTCACTAGGATTGGGTGTTTTGGGAACCGGCACTACACAGGAATTCTTACTCAGGGCTGGGACCTTTTCCAGACTGATGCTCCGGTCAAACATGTACAAGCCTCATTGAGCTAGTCTGCACACTCCCTGACCACTCAGGAATTGATGCAATCTGATCTTTATCTCCCTCCTAACCTCCCCTGTAGTGATTGACCGAGGGTGGGGTGGGTGTGGGGGGTTGAGTGGGTACCCCAGGAGGCAATCTTGAGCTGAAGATGTTGTGGAGAGTTTGGTGATGGTTGGGGGAGGAGCAGAGTTGTGGGGAGCAAAGGTGAGAAGAGCTGCAGCTGAGGAGAGTTGACCAGTCTTGAGAGGTGTGAAGAGACGGGGCCATGTTGATTGGGAGCAGAGTCAAATCTATTTAAAATAAAATGTTTCAACATGATTGCCCAGTCATGGTCTCCAATGGTGGCTTGACCATCCCCGTGCTTGTTATGTCCTAAGTACAGCATCTTATTTTTTTATTTTACTGTATTTTAGGGCGGCACGGTGGCCGACTGGTTAGAGCGTCAGCCTCAAAGTTCTGAGGAGCAGGGTTCAATCCCCGGTCCCGCCTGTGTGGAGTTTGCATGTTCTCCCCGTGCCTGCGTGGGTTTTCTCCGGGCACTCCGGTTTCCTCCCACATCCCCAAAACATGCATTAATTGGGGACTCTAAATTGCCCGTAGGTGTGAATGTGAGTGTGAATGTTGTTTGTTTGTATGTGCCCTGCGATTGGCTGGCAACCAGTTCAGGGTGTACCCAGCCTCCTGCCCGATGATAGCTGGGATAGGCTCCAGCACGCCCGCGACCTGAGTGAGGAGAAGCGGCTCAGAAAATTGATGGATATTTGAGTTTCTTTTGACAAAGTGTTAACCTTTCCTGCTACGGTCACCTGACCGTGGTCGGGAGACGCAGGGGAGACGCCTCCTCCAGTGCCGAGGTTGTCCTCCTCTGGGTTAACTCCCTTTTCTCGTTCCACAGCTGAGCTGGGTGGCGGCAACAATAAAGGCACAAATCACCGATTTGCTGCTTTAATGGCTTTATTAGCTCCTCTGCATATTCAACGTCAACGGGACCTCCGCTAATCAGTACTCTTCACCGGTCGCCGTTACTACACATGCCACTACACTCACTCGCACCTGCGCGCACTCCTTCCTCCTTCACAGTCCCGTCTCACTCACACATTGACGGACACGCCGACACACACTGAGCTTGCTGTCACAATCACGTGGGACAATACCCGTAATACAGGGGTGCCCAAACTTTTTGGCTCAGGGGCCACATTGTCGTAAAATAATTGTCATGCGGGCCAGCATTAATTTTACATGCTACCGACGAGGGGAATGCTTTTTTGTATTTTTACTTTACTTTGTTTTACTATGCTGTCTGCTGCTAGGTAGATCTTATAACTGCCGGACCTGGATAAATGAAGGTTAAAATAAAAATTAATGAAATGCAAAATAAAGTATTTTTATGAAATTTGACTCAAACTCAAACTTTATTCATCAGAATCAACAAACAACATGTTTGCATTAATGTGAAGGGTGATACTGAGATCTTGACTGCAGTAAATGGGGCAGGTCTGGCTCAAAAGCGGTGGTTTTAATGCGCAAGATGTCACGCAGGTGGGAGTCACTTCGTCTTGTCCTCACGCGGTTCTTATTCATGTTCATGACTGAGAATGTCTTCTCACACAAGTATGTCGAGCCAAACAAGCTCAACATTTTCTTAGCAAATGTACGAATCTCTTGGAACCTGTTTTTATCCAGGAGTTGGTAAAAGTTGACAAGAGGGAGTTGTTGGTACCGGCTGCGACACTCTGTGTCACACTGCAGCTCAATGAGCTCCAGCTGCATGTGGGCTGGAACGTCACTGAGATCCACGGAAACGGTTTGGCACATAAAACCTTTTGGTGAATAATACAATCGAGTTTTGTAGCTTTACCTCCTTCTTCGCTTACTTTGTTACACACTAGGGTTGATAATCCACTGTGCTCGCCAACCATGGCAGGTGCGCCATCCGTAATAATCCCCGTGATTTTATTCCACTTTAATTTCATGTCATGTACGGCGGAACAAACAGAAGCAAATAAATATTTCCCTCTTGTTTGGTCCTTAAGGCTCTGGAGGTCAAGTAGCTCTTCACGCATGTTCATTTCACTGTCCACTCCTCTAAAAAAAATCAGTAACTGAGCGCTGTCGGATGCATCCGTGCTTTCGTCACAGGCTCACGAAAAAAATTCAAACTCCACTCCTTTTGCGTCCAACTGTCTCTTAATATCAGAAGAAACTTATTCGATCCTTCGTGACACAGTGCTACGAGCCAGGAAAACATTGGCGAACTGTTGCTTTTTCTCAGGACAAATGTTCTCCACCATTTTCATCACACAGTCTTTAATAAATTCACCCTCAGTAAAAGGTTTGCAGTGCTTGGCAATCAGCGTTGTCACCTCATAGCTTGCATTTGTTGTATTTTCATTCGACTCACTGGCTCTTGTGAAAAAGTGTTGCTGTGCCGTTAAACCAGCTTCCAGTTGCTTCAATTTTTCACTGCGTTCGTTCCCAGTTAGCTTGTCGTAATTAGCATGTTCCGTCTGGTCGTGCCTCTTTATATTGAACTCCTTGAACACAGCCACAGTCTCTTGGCAAATTAGGCAGACGCAGTTGTTTCTAAACTCAGTGAAAAAATATTCAGACTTCCATTTGTCCTGGAAACATCGGCCCTCGCTATCAACTTTCCTTTTCTTACTTCCAGTTGACATTTTAGAAATGGGCAAAAAACAGATCATGTGCAAAACGGCCCCGCGAGAGTTCAGCCACAAGTTTACTGCTATCCTGTGGTGAAATATGAAATTGCGCGTGTATTTTGTACTGCCGGGGCACATATTATTGGTTTTATGACAGAGGCTTCGGGCCAGTGGAAATATGAACACGGGCCGGATTTGGCCCGGGGGCCGGACTTTGGGCATGTCTGCCGTAATAGAAGTATTTCAACGGAACTTTCGACTTTAACGGTGAAATCCTACTTACGCGGAAATTCGGGTTACGTCGTCAGCGTAGGAACAGAACTCGTTCATAAATCGAGGACTTCCTGTAGTTGTTTTCGGGAATTTCTTTACAGTTCTCAAAATGTTTCAGTCATCAGCTGTTATCGTTTTCCTTATGTTGGTTACACATCTAACTGCATATGGGGTCTGCACAGATAAAATCCAAATCTGAAACTGAGGGCAGACGTGCCATTCATTAAAAAATAATCATAATGGGACAACAAAACACACCTTTTGCACACTTTTGCTCATGTGAAAAATCTCTATCATTCATCTTTTGATGTCAAACCAAATGTTTTTTTGCAAAAATAAAGTAATTGGCCTCACTGTTCCAAGATCTTGTATATATCTTATACATACAAAATATGTACAATATGTTTTTTTTTTTAATTGTGTTACAATTTGTACATACACTGTAGATGAGGAATGGGAACTGCATGGATGGCATATTATTAGCCTCTGGTTGTATTATTTATTGCTCCTTTCCTTTGTCAAACAGCTGAGACTTGAATTATACATTTGACTCACACATTTGAAGTCCAAAATTATTATGTTATAATCTTTGTCAGCTGTTTCAAGCAGCACATTTAACATTCAGTAAAGTACATGTATGCAAAATGTTATTTTATGCCATGGGGCAATAGTATTGTATTACACATCTTGACAGTGAGTGTGTAGATTTGCTCTGCTTCTTAAAAATAATCCTCCATTCAGAGACATTTTATTTGATTCCCGTTTATTTCCTTGGGTTTTATGATTTATGAAAAGATTTGGGTTCATATGGTCAAATGTTACACAATTTAAGTACAGTAGACCCTCATATTATATCCTAATTTAACACTCAAACAGGACTGATTTTTTTCTTTGTAAAGTTAGAGACCTATTAAAGGTTTGTAGTGCGACATTAACACCACACTGCAAAGGAGAATACCATTACAAGATTTGCTTCATCCGAATGCAATGCATAGAACACCCTTACGTCAGCATCCTGTGAAACAGTTCAATGACAAATGCGGCAGAATTTTGTATAGACGGAATCCATTGGGGAGACTGTTGAGCAAAAGTAATCAATGATTACGCCTACCAACACTTTCCAATTACTGGGGTCACTTGATTATTTAAGGGAATTAGCTATTGATCTGCAAAGAGTCACCAGTCAACTAGACGGTCACATTGACTGCATTTGGGGAATGGTTGGTTGAACACTCTCTATATTCTATGCCATGTCAATGCCCCACATTCAACATGGCCACCACATAGGCACGGGAGGCATGTGTTTTGGAATAGGATCTAGTAAAACTGTATATCTGTGACCCGGAAATATGTCAGTCCCATTCTCTACCTGCATTGCACCACAGCGGCAGTAAACAACAGCGGCCAATTCTGGAAACAGACTTTGTCAGTGACAAGTGGAAACTATTTTCGGATATATTAATGCAGCCCTATGGGGGGCACAAGCCAAACTGTGGAAACTGTAGGCCGGTCCCAAGCCCAGATAAATGCAGAGGGTTGCGTCAGGAAGGGCATCCAGCTTAAAACTTTGCCAAACAAATATGAGCGTTCATCTCAAGAATTCCATACCGGATCGGTCATGGCCCGGGTTAACAATGTGCGCCACCGGCGCCGTCAACCTGCAGGGCGCCGTAGAAAATTCAGCTACTATGGGTCAAAGTCGAAGAAGAAGAGGTGGAAAGCGGGTTCTTTGGCAGAAAGAGAAGAGGAAAGCACAGAGCCTAGAACTGAATGTGGGGACTTTGAATGTTGGGACTCCGACAGGAATATCTCGGGAGTTGGTTGACATGATCATGAGGAGAAAGATTGATATATTGTGTGTCCAGGAGACTAGGTGGAAAGGCAGTAAGGCTAGAAGTTTAGGGGCATGATTTAAATTAGTTTACCATGGTGTAGATGGGAAGAGAAATGGAGTCGGGGCTATTTTAAAAGAAGTAGTTGGCTAAGAATGTCTTGGAGGTGAAAAGAGTATCAGATCGAGTGATGAGGCTGAAACTTGAAATTGAGGGTGTTGTGTGTAATGTGATTAGTGGCTATGCCCCACAGGTAGGATGTGACGTAGAGGTGAAAGAGAAATTCTGGAAGGAGCTAGACAAAGTAGTTCTGAAAGTCCCAGACAGAGAGAGAGTCGTAATTGGTGCAGATTGTAATGGACATGTTGGTGAAGGAAATAGGGGTGATGAAGAAGTGATGGGTAAGTACGGCATCCAGGAAAGGAACTTGGAGGGACAGATGGTGGTAGACTTTGCAACAAGGATGCAAATGGCTGTAGTGAACACTTTTTTCCAGAAGAGGCACGAACATAGGGTGACCTACAAGAGCGGAGGTAGAAGCACGCAGGTGGATTACATCTTGTGCAGACAATGTAATCTGAAGGAGGTTACCAACTGTAAGGTAGTGGTAAGGGAGAGTGTGGCTAGACAGCATAGGATGATGGTGTGTAAGATGACTCTGGTGGTGGGGAGGAAGATTAGGAAGACAAAGGCAGAGAAGAGAACCATGTGGTGGAAAGCTGAGACAGGACGAGTGTTGTGCAGCTTTTCGGGAAGAGGTGAGACAGGCTCTCGGTGGACGGGAGGAGCTTCCAGAAGACTGGACCACTGTAGCCAAGGTGATCAGAGAGGCAGGCAGGAGAGTACTTGGTGTATCTTCTGGCAGGAAAGGAGAGAAGGAGACTTGGTGGTGGAACCACACAGTACAGGAAATCATACAAGGAAAAAGGTTAGCTAAGAAGACGTGGGACACTGAGAGGACCGAGGAGAGGCGAAAGGAATACATTGAGATGCGACACAGGGCAAAGGTAGAGGTGGCAAAGGCCAAACAATAGGCATATGATGACATGTATGGCAGTTTGGACACTAAAGAAGGAGAAAAGGATCTATACAGGCTGGCCAGACAGAGGGATGGAGATGGGAAGGATGTGCAGCAGGTTAGGGTGATTAAGGCTAGAGATGGAAATATGTTGACTGGTGCCAGCAGTGTGCTAGCTAGATGGAAAGAATACTTCGAGGAGTTGATGAATGAGGAAAATGAGAGAGAAGGGAGAGTAGAAGAGGCAAGTGTGGTAGACCAGGAAGTGGCAATGATTAGTAAGGGGGGATTTAGAAAGGCATTAAAGAGATGAAAATTGGAAAGGCAGTTGGTCCTGATGACATTCCTGTGGAGGTATGGAAGCATCTCGGAGAGGTGGTTGTGGAGTTTTTGACCAGCTTGTTCAATAGAATTCTAGTGCGTGAGAAGATGCCTGAGGAATGGAGGAAAAGTGTACTGGTGCCCATTTTTAAGAACAAAGGTGATGTGCAGAGCTGTGGGAACTATAGAGGAATAAAGTTGATGAGCCACACAATGAAGTTATGTGAAAGAGTAGTGGAGTGGAGGGGTGGTGGGGGAAGAGTGCAGCTACAGGGAGAAGAGATAGCAAGGGTGGATGACTTTAAATACTTGGGGTCAACCGTCCAGAGCAATGGGGAGTGAAAAAGCAGGTAGGAACAGGTGGAGGAAGGTGTCAGGTGTGTTATGTGACAGAAGAGTCTCTGCTAGGATGAAGGGCAAAGTTTATAAAACAGTGGTGAGGCCAGCCATGATGTATGGATTAGAGACAGTGGCACTGAAGAGACAACAGGAAGCAGAGTTGGAGGTGGCAGAAATGAAGATGTTGAGGTTCGGTCTCGGAGTGACCAGGTTGGATAAAATTAGAAATTAAATTAGAAATTAAAATTAAATTAGAAATTAAATTAGAAATGAGCTCATCAGAGAGACAGCCGAGGTTCGATGTTTTGGAGACAAAGTTAGAGTGAGCAGACTTCGGTGGTTTGGACACATCCAGAGGAGAAATAGTGACTATATTGGTAGAAGGATGATGAGGATGGAGCTGCCAGGCAAGAGAGCTAGAAGAAGACCAAAGAGAAAGTTGATGGATGTCGTGAGGGAAGACATGATGGCAGTTGATGTTCGAGAGGAGGATGCAGGAGATAGGCTTACATGGAAAAGGATGACCCACTGTGGCGACCCCTAACGGGACAAGCCGAAAGGAAAAGAAGAAGAAGATGGATTTAGAATGGGATATCAGTTAAAACCATATAAATCAAGGCAGATACTTTTGGAAATATATTGTAATCCCTATTTTAGATTACTAAACTATTTCTATAACTATAACTATTAGTCTTCACTAATTTCTGTAGGCTGGCCACTACCGGGAAGGTTCACCACTGTTCCATGTCTTCTCCATTTGTGGTTAATAGCGCTCACCGCCTCCCTGAGCCATCACCATATCATGGTGGTGGGGTTTGTATGTTCCAATGATCCTAGCAGCTAAATTGTTTGGGGCTTTACGCCCCTGGTAGGGTCTCCCATGGCAAACAGGTCCTAGGTAAGGGACCAGATAAAGCAATGCTCAAAAACCTCCTATGATGAGCACAAATATTCAAACTTGTTTTTCCTTGCCATGGGGTCACCAGGGCTCCCCTGTGAGGCCTCTGGAGGTGGGGCTGGATAGCGAGCCCCAAGTGGCTGGGCCTGCACCCATGAGGCTAGCCCAAAGAGGCAACAAGGGTCCTCCTTTCCATGGGCTCACCACATGTGGGAAGGGCGAAGATACTCCCCCTGGGGACTCCCTTGTTCCGGGGGCACTTCAACGCTCATGTCACCAATGACAGTGAGACCTGGAGGGCTGGGGTTGTTTCTGATATGGGAGATATGGCCAGCCACCCAGGGCGGGATTCTCTTGGAGGCGGCTTGGTGATCCGTTGTCATAGAGCATCCCAGATAGTGCACAACCATGAACTACACTTCTATGCACCCTAAAAGGAGCACACACACAAGCAAATGTTGATTTTCAGCCCACTCTTAATATCGCTTTACAGCAATCTTAGCAAAAGACCAGCGCTGAACCCAAACCTTGCCATGGTCTCCCAAGTAGAAGGGTGATGGGTAACTGTAGCCTCTCCAAGCTCACTTTGGCCAATAGGCAAGGTACACCCAAACTAGTTGCTAGTCAATCGCAGTACACATATAACAAAATTTTACATCACACCTACAGTGGGTACGGAAAGTATTCAGACCCCCTTAAAATTTTCACTCTTTGTTATATTGCTAGCAATTTGCTAAAATCATTTTAAGTTAAGTTACATTTTCCCTCATTAATGTACACACAGCACCCCATATTGACAGAAAAAAACTTAATTGTTGAAATTTTTGCAGATTTATTAAAAAGAAAAACTGAAATATCACACAGCCATAAGTATTCAGATCCGTTGCTCGGTATTTAGTAGAAGCACCCTTTTGATCTAATACAGCCATGAGTCTTTTTGAGATTGAGGCAACTGTCATGAGCTATCCTTGTAGTTCCTGTTTTGGAGCTTGGGTGGTGCCTTGCGCCCCTCTTGCTCTCCCTCCCTCCCCCCCTCTCTCTCCCTTCCCTGTCATCAGCACCACCTTGGCCGCGCACCGGTTTTCAATCAGCCGTCATCATCTCTGCCTGCTTAAAAGCCTGGCGGATCCTGGAAATCCTCGCCAGAGTATTAAAGTTACACCTTGGTACCCCGGCCTTGCAAATTCATGTAAGCTACGCCTATGTGTATTATTCTGACTCCCATGTTCTTCCTCGTCCTCAGTGCTCTTTCCATGTTCCCCACCTTGCTGACTTCTTCCACCACACCCCCAAGCCATCCACCTGCTCATTCCACCACCTGCTGCCTGTTTTGACGACTCGCCATTACGCCTCACAGATCCAATTCCCACTTACTTTTCAATAAATTGTTCACCACAAATTCTCAGCCTCCGCTTGCTACTGGGTCCAGTGAAAACGGATACCTTCGTATCGTGACAGCAACAGGTTTTTCACACCTGGATTTGGGGATCCTCTGCCATTCCTCTTTGCAGATCCTCTCCATTTCTGTCAGGTTGGATGGTGAATGTTGGTGGGCAGCCATTTTCAGGTCTCTCCAGAGATGCTCAATTGGGTTTAAGTCAGGGCTCTGACCGGGCCATTCAAGAACAGTCATGGTCAGTTGTTTTGAAGCAACTCCTTCGTTATTTTAACTGTGTGCTTAGGATCATTGTCTTGTTGGAAGATGAACCTTTGGCCCAGTCTGAGGTCCTGAGCACTCTGGAGAAGGTTTTCATCTAGGATATCCCTGTACTTGGTCGCATTCATCTTTCCTTCGATTGCAATCAGTCGTCCAGTACAGGACTGTACTGGACAGGTGATGAGCAGTGCCTGGCTGAGGGCCAGCTCTAGGAAGGGTTTTGGTCATCCCAAACGTCTTCCATTTAAGGATTATGGAGGCCGCTGTGCTCTTAGGAATCTAAAGTGCAGCAGAAATGTTTTTGTAACCTTGGCCAGAGCTGTGCCTTGCCATAATTCTCTCTGAGCTCTTCAGACAGTTCCTTTGACCTCATGATTCTCATTTGCTCTGACATGTACTGTGAGCTGTAAGGTCTTATAGACAGGGGAGTGGCTGTCCTAATCAAGTCCAATCAGTATAATCAAACACAGCTGGACTTTAATGAAGGTGTAGAACCATCTCAAGGATGATCAGAAGAAATGGACAGCACCCGAGTTAAATATATGAGTGTCACAGCAAAGGGTCTGAATACTTATGGCTGTGTGATATTTCAGTTATTCTTTTTTAATAAATCTGCAAAAAATTCAACAATTAAATTTTTTCTGTCAATATGGGGTGCTGGGTGTAAATTAATGAGGGAAAAAAACTGAACTTAAATTATTTTAGCAAATGGCTGCAATATAACAAAGAGTGAAATATTTAAGGGTGTCTGAATATTTTCTGTACCCACCGTATGTACAATTTAGTCTTAGGTTACTCTAACATGCATGTTTTTGGAAATTGGGAGGCGTATGTAGTACCTAGATAAAACCCACGGAAGTACAGGGAGAACAACCAGTTTCCACACAGTGATGTTGTAACGGAGTTAGTGCAACTTTATGGTCATTAACTAAGGGAAGACAATGGAAATGAAATGGAGCGTTGGTACATTGAAACAGCCCAAGCAATTAAATATCACTTCAATATGTAATTCTGTATTTGTTGAAATTTATTTTGGTAATTGGATGCAATCTCTCGGGACAGGAGGGCAAGGCTTGAAATAATCGTATTCGCATCATAATTTGTGAGTAAAAATTCGTCTTTTGCACCTCATAAAAACACATTGAAAAGCAAAACTGCGAATCACAGATTTGTACGTTTTTCCCACTGGGTGTGAGTGGGACACGGCATCGACAAGCCGCGTGTGGTGGAGCGGGAGCACGCTGAAGAAACTCGGTGCTCACTGGGCCGAAGCCAGGCAAGGAGTGGTTGCCAGGGCCCGCTGAAAGACGGCTGAGTCGGCCAGGCTGTCTCAGTCTTGCCAAGGAGTGGGCCGTCTGGGCGGCCAGCGAGGTGTGGGCCCACATAGGTGTGCATGCCTTCCTGCTTCAGAGGCGACGCGATGGGTGCCAGGAGCCGGCCTCCCAAACACCGGCGTGAGGCCGTCCAGCAGGGGCTCTCCGATGGTGGGTCATTAGTGCCAATCAGTGGGGACAAAAAAGCGGAGATATTTTTCATCCAGGATGGGACCGGTGCGTCATTCCCACCAGAGTGTGCCTCAGCCAGCCTTGAAGTTGCCGAAGGCCGGCTGGAGATGACTTCTAGGAGGATTTCGGGGTAGGGAGAAAATAAATTAGAAACTTTTTTTAATCCAGGATGGGTCAATTGTAGATGGGTATAGTTGGAGTGGTGACGTATTATCAATTTAGAGTCAAAGATACTGTTACATCTCTGTGATATTGATTTTCAATTTTATACTTCTAATTACTAGTCTTACTGTCTCAAGTGTACCTGGGACACCTGTGGTAAATTTGTACTTGTCTGTCTAAAAGATTTACACATAAATCATTCTTCATTTAAAATTGTCAAAATGTCAACCAAACACATATGTCCTAATTATGCAGGTGACAGTACACTGTTCATTGCAGTTCAGATTTTTAATGAGTTGCTTGTTCTGATTGGGAAAAATTGGTGTTGATGAATAAAAACTACAAGTATTTGTGAAAATTGAAAATTTCCTTGTATACGGATTAATGACAGGGACCAAAAGCAAAGTTAGGGTTTTTCTTGGTTATGACCAGGCCTAAAGGGCCTTGCAGGTAGTCTTTGCTCATCCTTGACCCCACAATACCCCCCCCATCCCCCGACACACACACTTCAGGTCTGTGTGGGATTAACCTGCAAAAAAATGCTACTTAAAGTTAGAAAGTTGCAACACAACTGCCCATCAAAGAAAAAAGTCATTTGAAGCCGTGCAGGGGAACTGTTACTTTTTCTCCAACATGTATTAGTTCTGAAGTGATAACAGTGATAACAGACACTAGCTCTAAACAAGATGAAGAAATTAAAGCATTATATAACTAGTACAGGCGGGATGTTTGCCGACTGGTTAACACATCTGCCTCACAGTTCTGAGAACCGGGGTTCAATCCCCGGCCCCGCCTGTGTGGAGTTTGCATGTTCTCCCCGTGCCTGCGTGGGTTTCCTCCGGGCACTCCGGTTTCCTTCCACATCCCAAAAACATGCATTAATTGGAGACTCTAAATTGCCCGTAGGTGTGACTGTGAGTGCGAATGGTTGTAGGTTTGTATGTGCCCTGCGATTGGCTGGCAACCAGTTCAGGGTGTACCCCGCCTCCTGCCCGATGACAGCTTGGATAGGCTCCAGACCCTAGTGAGGAGAAGCGGCTCAGAAAATGGATGGATGGATGGATGGATGTCCCTCACGACCATCTTATCTCTACAACACCTAAGTGTGTCTTTAATGTTTTGCTATGGAAACATATACCGTACCTAGTCACAATTTTCCAACATATAATGCACATTTGTATTTCTTTCTTTCTGTAGTTGTTTGGGAACAGGGGGTTCTGTAGGAGTAGCTCATCACGAAAGATTTACGGACATATTAAAAGTCCCGTCTGCATCCTGACTACTGTCAAGGTAATCTTGAGTCTGTCCTCCAGACTCAGCTAAAGAGAGAATTTGTCCTTCCCACCACTCATCTCATCTCTACATCTCTTTTTGAATTCCCACGTGTGTGCTCTGTTTCTCTGTGTGGTATGCAGTAGCAATATACAGCAGAGTGCAAAAGGAATTTCCCTTTTGTGGAGATACAAATCAGTACAATAAATAAAAATAAAAATCACACCAGACATTCTGCAGTTATATAGTGATATGTGGAATATATATTTATCACAGTAATCAAAGGTTTGAAGATTTTCTTTGAATTAAATGTATAAAAATAAAATCTGCCCTTAAGAAGATAGCAACGCTCATTTTTACTTATTTGTAGAAGACTTCATGAACTGCAGTGCAGAAGCTAGACCAGAAGACGCAAATTACTGTTGATCAAGAAGAATAGAAAAGCTAATGTGGAATAAGCCAAAAAGTACAGATGAGCCTAAAAAATTATAGGAGAAAGTTTTATAGACAGATCGGACAAAGATATCTTTATTGGTGATGGGAAGACTAAAGTTTCCTGAAAGACAGGATCTGCTCAGAATCCCACACATTTAACAAGTTTATTTGCAAATCTCAGTGGTGTTAATGTCATAGCTTGGTCTTTCATGGCTTAAAATAAGAAATAGTGATGCAAATTTCTGTCTTCCCTCACTCCTTTGGCTTAGTTGTGGCTCCTTGATTTTTTAAAAAATATTTCTATTAATTTATTCCCAAATTATATGTAAAATGAATTACTATTTTAAAAATGTATTTACATACACAGTGTACTACCAAAAAAATAAACGGTAAAATACAAACACAAAGAACCATCAAAACGTACTTTTTGTTTTTTTTGTGAACAATTATAGTGGCAGTAGTCACTCACTATCAACACACTTTTCATTCATTAAAAAAAATTCAATTATTTTTTAACATGCTTCAACACATTTTTTTATGAACAGTTGCCGCGCGGACCATCAATAACACACAGACACCAGATGGATAGACATATGGCTAAAAAACTGTTCAGCAGACCAGCCTGCAATAAATCTTGCACAAACAGTATTTTAAGTGGAGTAAAGCTGTTACATGTTCATAATGTAGCAATTTATGACAATTTAAGAGGTAATGTAAACATTAAGGGATCTTGTGGAGTGTGTCAGCCATTATTGTGATTATTATCCCCCACTGCTCCTTCAGAGGAAAAAATATGGCATTTTAATGCACTAAATTGGTCAAAGTAAAACATTTAATCTGTGAGGCTGCTATGGCTATCTTTTTGCACTTGTGAGAAAATAAGTGTGATTCAGAGCCCTAATGCTAAGACTAAAACAGGATTATTACTTACAGTATTTTAGCGTGCTTGCTAGCTACAATTTTAATTTAATTAGAGGTATTTTAATGCTCTAAACAACCCCAGTCTGAAATTTCCTCTCAGAGTTTGTGCTCAGTGCTTTGCACACAGTTGTTCAAACTTTCATAGGACAATATAATGAACCCTTGTGATTTACATGTATTTTCTATACAAATTATAAAGCTGTGACTTGATTCAATATACGAAATCTATGTTTTTAAAAACAGTGGATTTTTTTTCAGTGTTGCCATTGGACATTTAATTGTCTGGCTACTTAGGCTTACACTATGTTTAACTCCAACCAAATTTTGACTGTTTGTATTTTTTAGACAATAAAATGCAAGAGGATCATCATTTGGTCATAAAAGTTAGCTTACTCCAATTAAGATTTTGTCACCCCCACTTCTAGGGAATAAGAACAAAATAATTTTAGTTCCAGATGGATTTGCCCTGATTGATAAGAGACCAATTGCTGTATCAGAGCACCATAGTTACAGTCCACTGAGATACACCTTCAGCACTATTCCCTCAAATCACTTCAAAGTTGATGAATAAGGACAGTAGATGAGTGTACTCCCTCGCTCTTGAATGAATCCCTGGTGATCAGAAGTAGCAATGAACTACACAAGATCTGTACTGCCTTCTCCTTTGGATGAGTTCTCCGCCTCAGAAAAATCAGTCATCTCCAGCAGAGCTTCGGCTGAAACTCACCCAGATGCTTCTCTTTGTGAATTGCTCTGAGTTTAATCTGAACATGGAAAGAGGACTGGGCATTTGCAACATTCATTTTGTATTCAACCTAGTTTAGAAAATGAATCACAACCTGAGAGGTATATTCATGTTTTACTCCCCATTATTTAACATGAACATTCTGTATATATAATGTATAGTACAAAAATAGTCGTGTAATCAGCATGCCTTTTTTAGTTGCTACCTTTACTAAACAGTGACATGACAGTTTTTTGCTAATGCAACTTCTTCAAATTGTTTTATTTTGTTGCAAATCGCAGTCAATGACGTTACTGCTAGTAATGTTAAATGCCGGTTCGGGATATGTATATAAGAGACTGTTAAAGGGACTAAAATTTACACATTTGTTTATAGTTATAGGAATCCAAGAAAAAGATGCCCAAACACCTTATTACAGACTGCTCAGTCACAGCCCAGCACAGACAGGGGTCTTGAGGTCAGGCTTCTTTGCTTCACCTACTGTACAACTGCAAGGAACTACTGTCTTGCCTCCAACATTGAGTTGGCCAGTGTCCTCTCAGCGAAGAATGCATACTAGAGGAGATATGGAGAGAGACGAGAGCTGGTGCTAAAGTGAACTATGGTGGAACCTTGATTGATTAACTTTGGTTCTTGAACGGCCGTTTGTAAATTGAAAGGTTTGTATATTAAGCAATGTTCCCTTAAGAAATAATGTAAACATTAATAATTGGTTCCAGCCTCAACAAAAGTCCCTATTTTAGTAACAGTTTGTACAAAAAAAAAAGCTATATATATAAATATATTTATATATATAAAAAGCTATACAGTACTATATATCAAACATGACAAGGGGTAAAAAGAAGAAGAAGCGGAATTGTACTCGTCATTCATATGTAGCTCCCCTGCTGACACGTACCCAAACAGTATCATGAATACCTCCGGTCCGTTCATAGTGATTTTAGAAGCTGATCATGGCACAGGTCAAAAACTCTATCGACTTCATTGTGGTTCCACACCAGTACGCATTAGGAGGAATCGGTATACTGATGATGCCGTCACATCAGTGGTCCACACAGCCCTCACCCACCTGGAAAGCAAGAATTCCTACATTGTAAGTATTGTACGTTTTGGAAGTGATTACGGGTAAACAATATTCTGACAGCACCTGCACAAGTTACATGTATAATCAGTGGTGGATATTGGCATGTGCGAAGTGTGCGACCGCACAGGGCGGCACTCTGCCATGCCACCACCCGTGGACAATCATACTGTATTTGAAGGGAAAAGTTAAAGCTAAAACAGATCATCAATTGTTTTGGAAAAAATTCCTTCTGCACTATCGCCATCAAGGGTTCAAGGGTTGACTTCGCACAGGGGGCCATTTAGGCTAGCACCGCCACTGTGTGTAATCCAGAAAGGTTAAGAGGAAATGTTAATTTTGTTCTGTTTCCAAAACACCAGACAAATCCGGATTAATGCAGACTGGATAAAGCAAGACAATCATCCACATAGTCAGTCAGGAATACCTTTGTCCGCTCAAATGTAAGCAATATACTTGTTATCTGTCAAATAATGGTATCTGTTGTGAGCGTGTTAGTAACGTTTTGCCACTAATTTGCATTTTCTTGGACGAGACTGGCACAACAGCAGCAATTGAACAGTAATTTGCAAAAGCATCTTCAATAAAAACGTTTAGAGTGTATGTTTTAAATCTAGCACAGTGACTGGCTATAATGTCTTATTTCTAAAGCAAATATCTCAATTTGGATTACTGTCAATATCACTCCTAGTTTTGGTTGTCTGAAATGGTGTCACCATTTTCTGGCACCTCTCAACCAACCACTCTCAATTTCCATACCTTGGTCCATAGTAGGGCGGCACGGTGGCTGACTAGTTAACACACCCACCTCAAAGTTCTGAGGACTCGGGTTCAAATCTGTTCTCACCAGTATGGAGTTTGCATGTTCTCCCCGTCTCCCCGTTTTCTCTGGGTAGTCCAGTTTCCTCCCACATCCCAAAAACATGCATGGTAGGTTAATTGAAGACTCTAAATTGCCCGGAGGTGTGAATGTGAGTATGAATGCTTGTTTGTTTATATGTGCCCTGCAACCAGTTCAGAGAGTACCCCGCCTCTCGCCCGAAGATAGCTGGGCTAGGCTCCAGCAGCCCGTAACCCCCGTGAGGATAAGCGGTACAGAAAATGGATTGATGCATGGAGTATATCTCATACAAGTGTATTGCTCTCCATCTTTGGTCAACAGCATTCACTCCACATAAAATACATTTCTTTAGGTGCTTTTAGAGGTATCGGAGAGATTGGTGGCACGTAATGATGAATTAGATTTCAACAGCATGCCTCTTTTGACAATGGCTTCCATGTACTGTATAATTAGTCCCTTTCAGTGGCAATAAGAGCTCGTACTTGACAGTTGTGTTTTTATGTGAGCCCCACAGCTCCTGTAGAGCATGTCATGCTTTGCATGAGGCGAAGGGCACATTAAAACTTCCACAGTCCACTGCTCCCCTAGCATTCATTTACTTGTGTGTTACATTAAGAGGATGCTCCTCTTTCATGTTGCCTTGCATCTGCATTAAAGCAAGGAAAGGCAAAGCTATTTACATACAATTTTTCATACACAAGGTAACTCAATGTGCTTCACATGACCTAAAGCACATAAAAACAAAGAGTAAAATACATTTAAAAACAAAGTACAAAAACAATTAAATAGAGCTTACCCAATTTACTTAAATAAAGAAATTTTTTTTAAAAATGAAAGTGCTCTAAAATGCTCTATCATAAGCATGAGAAAAATTTTTTTTTTAACCTGGACATGATCACTTTTAGTGATTTATAGACCAATACAACAGCTGTAAATATCTGTTCTATAGCTGACTGTGAGCCAGTGTAGAGACTTTAGAATTATGTGTTCTGATCTAGCGGCACGCTGGCCGACTGGTTTGAGCGTCTGCCTCACAGTTCTGAGGACTGGGGTTCAAATCCCGGCCCTGCCTGTGTGGAGTTTGCATGTTCTCCCCGTGACTGCGTGGGTTTTCTCCGGGTACTCTGGTTTCCTCCCACATCCCCAAAACATGCAAAGTAGGTTAATTGAAGACTCTAAAGTGCCCGTAGGTATGAATGTGAGTACGAATGATTGTTTGTTTGTATGTGCCCTGTGATTGGCTATGTACTCCGCCTCCTGCCCGATGATAGCTGGGATAGGCTCCAGCACTCCCGCGACCCTTGTGAGGATAAACGGCTCAGAAAATGTATGGATGTATGGATGTTCTGATCTCTTTGTTCGTGTCAGAATCCGAGCTGCAGCATTCTGAATGAGCTGCAGCTGTTTAATACTCTTTTGGGAGAGTCCAGTCAGAACACCATTTCAATAGTCAAGTCTACTTGAGATAAAATCACTAATGAGCTACTCCTGGTCTGTTTGGACCATGCAAGCCCACACTTTGGATATGTTCTTCAGCTGGTAGAAGGCTTTTTTAGTGATTGATTTGATATGACTGTTGAAAGTCAGACTGGAATCTATCAGCACACCAAGGTTTCAGACTTGGTCTTTGGTTTTTAAAGAGTGACTCCAGGTATTTAGTAATAGCGATCCTCTTTTCTTTACTGCCAAAAATAATTACCTCATTTTTGAAGTGGTTTAATTGAAAGACATTTTGGTTCAACCAGTTATTTGTTTTATACAGTGACACAACACCTCAATTGAACTGTAGTCATCTGGAGACACTGCTAGATATAACACTGTGTCATCTGCATAGCTATAATAGTCATCATTAAAGTTGTGAAAAATTTTACCCAGGGGTAGCATACAAAGGCTGAAGAAAAGGGGTCCAGTAACTGACCCTTGAGGGACCCACTGCCATTCGATCAGATTGAAAACCTCCAATGTTCACGAAATAACGCCTTTCCTCAAGGTAGGACCTGGAACATTTAAGGACTTTTCCACTGAGTCCGAGCCAGGTTTCCAACCAGTTCAACTGTATGTTATGATTTACTGTATCAAACGTCGCACTGAGATCCAACAAGACAAGAACTGACACCTTTACCGAGTCAACGTTCAACATTATATCAATTAGCACTTTGATATGAACTGAAGGAGTACTGTGATGAGGTCGGAAACCTGATTGAAATTTATCAAAAACTGCACTTAAATTTCAAGAAATTGCTGGGTTGATGGCGGCACAGTGTACAACTTGTTAGCACATTTGCGTCACAGTTCTGAAGACTGGGGTTCAAATCCTGGCCCTGCCTGTGTGGAGTTTGCATGTTCTCCCCGTGCATGCATGGGTTTTCTCCGGGTACTCTGGTTTCCTCCCACATCCCCAAAACATGCAGGGTAGGTTAATTGAAGACTCTAAAGTGCCCGTAGGTATGAATGTGAGTACGAATGGTTGTTTGTTTGTATGTGCCCTGTGATTGGCTGTGATTGGCTGGCGACCATTTTCTGAGCCGCTTCTCCTCACTAGGGTCGCGGGCGTGTTGGAGCCCATCCCAGGTATCATCGGGCAGGAGGCGGGGTACACCCTGAACTGGTTGCCAGCCAATCGCAGGGCACATATAAACAAACAACCATTCGCACTCATATTCACACCTACAGGCAATTTAGAGTTGTCAATCTACCTACCACGCATGTTTTTGGTATGTGGGAGGAAATCGGAGTGCCCGGAGAAAACCCACCCAGGCACGGGGAGAACATGCAAACTCCACACAGGCGGGGCCGGGGATTGAAACCCGCTCCTCAGAACTGTGAGGCAGATGCTCTAACCAGTCGGCCACCATGCCCTGCACGAGCCAACTTTTCTCCAAAATGGCAGAATACTAATAGAACCTCTGTGAGGTTCACTTGGACAAAAGTAATACTTTTCTGCCATCTTGAGACACCTTTAGAAAATTACGGCAGGGCTCAGCTACTATCTAGGATAGGGACAGAGCCTGACCTCTATTCATAGGGGATGGCCTATCCCCTGCGACTCGCGGGGATTCACTTTCCATTTAAAAAGTAGAAGCGTGTGAATATTGTCCTCATATTCTTATATTTGTTTAAGAAAATGCACTCATCTGTTTGTGTATGGAGTAGGCTTGATGAAAAATGAGAAAAAACTTAATTTGTTCACATGTACAGGTTGTCTATTTGTTGAATGTAATGTATCAGAAAAAACATTGCTTCCCACCACAGAGTTAAGAATAAAGTCAAATGATATACACTATTCCATTGCATTCAGTGTCAATTAGAGGTTGTGTGAATACTTATGATTAATTAGTTATTTTTTTCAATCGATTAAAATCCCTGATATTTACATTAAACACTGAATTTCAGCTTGCTGCAACATTTTCGTCAAGCTATTGCAGGCAAATGTATTTATTTATTTATTTGTTATATGGCTTCTTCTTTTCATTTCGGCTTTTCCCGTTCCCGACACAGCGTGTCATCTTTTTCCATGTAAGCCTATCTTCTGCATCCTCCTGTCTAACACCAACTGCCCTCATGTCTTCCCCTCTCTCTATCAACCTTCTCTGAGGTCTTCTTTGAGCTCTCTTGTGTGGCAGCTCTATCCTCATCATCCTTCTACCAATACATACTATCTCTCTTCTGGATATGTCCAAACCATCGAAGTCTACTCTCTCAAAAACATTTAACTTTAGCGGTCCCTCTGATGAGCTCATTTCTAATTTTATCCAACTTGGTCTCTCCGAGAGAGAACTTCAGCATCTTAATTTCCGCCACATCCAGCTCTGCTTCTATTTAAAGTCCTCCACCCTCGCTATCTCTTCTCCCTGCAGCCTCACTCTTCCCCCTCAACCCCTCTCATTCATGCACATATATTATGTCTTACTTCGGTTAATCTTCATTCCTCTCCTTTCCAGTGCATGCCTCCACCCTTCTAACTGTTCCTCCACCTGCACCCTGCTTTCACTGCAGATCACAATGTTATCTGCAAACATCGTGGTCCACGGGGATTCCAACGTAACCTCATCTTTGAACCTACCCATCACCACTGCAAAACGGAAAGGGCTCGGGGCTGATCCCTGATGCTGTGCCACCTCCACCATAAACTCCTCTGTCACACCTACAGCACACTTCATCGCTGTTCTGCTGCCCTCAAACATGTCCTGTATTATTATAACATACTTCGCTGCCACTCCAGGCTTCCGCACGCAGTACCACAGTTCCTCTTTGGGTAATCTGTCATACGTTTTCTCTAGATCTACAAAGACATCATGTAGCCTCTTCT
This sequence comes from Phycodurus eques, assembly GCF_024500275.1. Lineage (NCBI taxonomy): Eukaryota > Metazoa > Chordata > Actinopteri > Syngnathiformes > Syngnathidae > Phycodurus > Phycodurus eques. Next base: position 31,536,021 of record NC_084526.1, on the reverse strand, counting down.
GACCTTCTCTGTACTTCTCCATCAAAACCCTCAAGGCAAATAAGATCTGTGATCTGTGATCGCTCTCTCGGCATGAAACCATACTGTTGCTTGCAAATACTTACTTCTGTGTTGAGCCAAGCCTCCACTATTCTTTCCCGTAAGTTCATTGTGTGGCTCATCAACTTTATACCTCTATAGTTCCCACAAGTCTGGCACATCATCCTTGTTCTTGAAAATGGGCACCAGCATACTTTTCCTCCATTCCTAAGGCATCTTCTCACCCGCTAGAATTCTATTGAACAAGCTGGTCAAAAACTCCACAGCCACCTCTCCTAGATGCTTCCATACTTCCACAGGTATGTCATAAGGACCAACTGCCTTTCCATTTTTCATCCTCTTTAATGCCTTTCGAACTTCCCGCTTACTAATCATTGCCACTTCTTGGTCCACCACACTTGCCTCTTCTACTCTTTCTTCTGTCTCATTTTCCTCATTAATCAACTCCTCAAAGTATTCTTTCCATCTATCCAGCACACTACTGGCACCATTCAACACATTTCCATCTCTATCGTTAATCACACTAACCTGGTTGATATCCTTTCTACCTCAATCCCTCTGTCTGGCTAACCTGTATAGATTTTTTTCTCCTTCTTTTGTGTCCTTTCGTGTGGTCTCTTCCTGTGTATTGTAATGACAAAAGAATATTTACTTTTTATAGATTTTTTATTATTTTATTTATTTATATTGTTATTATATATGTTTTGTGTTTTATGTTTGACCTTATGTACAGGACTTTGTTGCAGTTGTTTTTTCCCCAAGTGCTCTTCAGTATAAATAAATTAAAGTTGAGTAGTATTTTACATCTTATTTTTATCTAGCATTCTGAGTATGTGAATTAATAAGTCAATATAAATAATGCAATTTTGATGTCATGCATTTTTAAATTAGTAATTTATTATATTATAAATTGGTAGTAAATTATTTCAAGCAACAAAAAATTTGAAAGTCCCACTGGGAGCTGAAACTGACAGCTCTTTTTAGGGAGCTCAGCCAAAATATGCGTTTTTTTTTTTAAAAAGACCTGAAATTCATATCACTAATTCAGTGAGCTTGGTGTTAGTAATCAGGTCTGCAGATTTTATGTGGAAGCCTTCGCCTATGTTGTTTGCAATCAAGTGGGTCGACAGGATCTTGAAGATAGCAGCAATGAAAAATAATGACGGTGCAATCATCTTTTCTCCCTTTAATGGGTTAGATTACGGTAGTTAATTAAAATTAATTTAAGGTTAAGGGTTGAAGTGATTGAAGTTCAGGTAAAATAATACCTTTTCATGTAATTTTATAGTCATGTGAGAATTTTTTACTTTTTTGTTTTTGTACTAAATTATTTTCTTTGAGTTGACTGGTTTTGTGACCAAATAGACCTTCATCAAAGACCTTTTCAATAAAAGTTACTTTTTTTTTTCAAAATTAGCCTCTCGATTGCTTAATATATAATGGTATAAACTTTGAATACACCAAATAAGAATTTGTGTATTTAATGTGAAACCAGAATGAAATAAATGACTACTCAATTCACAAAAAAAAAAGAAAAAAGATGGCTGCATTGGCAGTTGAACTCTTCAAATCATCTTTCATTGAGGAGTGAGTTTAAGTTAATATTTTACAGGTCCCCTTTAGATCATCACTGAGCTTGAGGGTGTTTGTAAATTACACAAAAGTCCAATAAAATGGAGTGTGGTATATTGTCTGGTCTCACAACAAGATAATTATTTATATTCAGTTTTTAGAGTTCAAAGTTCTCTACTGTTTGCTCACAAAACGCACAATTTAGCTTCCACAATGCAGGAGAGTGTTCTTGTTATTGTATTAAAAATGTAAGACTTTCCTTGGACTTTTGTTTTCGTGTAGTCACATTAAAGAAACAAGAACATTCCCTCCACTGACAAACCGTAATTTTTCAATTAAATGAAATACTCACACATCACTTCAGTTCTCACAGGGAATGTTTTTCATCATCTGTGAGCACACAGATAACATGTAAATTACATGTAGACCAAGAGGATGGTATTATTTCAAAATATTTTTAGGTAATTTTTCAGTGTTTAGCATATTTATTATTCATGATTGCATCACGTTTGCATGTGCCATGCTGCTGTTTTCCGCAACAAGTTTCCCATAATTCAATATTCAACCACTACTGTCATGTTTTACTGCTTTTAGAGTTGCTAATTGCCACCTGTTATGGTTTGCATTTTATTATTGTGGTCTATTAATGATTTATCAATTTTAAAGTACATGGACTGCACTGGAAAATCTGCCAGTGACTCAAAGAAATCATTGTCACGTCGTATAGTTTTGAATTTTAATCACTCTTCAAAGGTCAGACACCAACGCACCAAGAAGAGGATGGGCACAATTTCATTGTTTCCTCCTGTTCAAATTAATTTCACCACAAGTAAGCTGCACATTCCTTGAAAAATTTTAATATGTTGTTGCACCCATTTTAAAAGTAAGATAGCATTTGATTAAGAGGTCAAATGTACTCCAAACCTTTGCAATACATTAATTCATGTACATTTCTAAATTACACGATAAGAAAAAGCATAAAAAAAGCATGTATTAAAAAATGGGAATGAGATGAGATGACACTGGTCCTACAGATGTGTATATTTTGCATAGCCACTCCCACCACACTTCAGTTATACAGCCGGGTCCACAACCCCTGTCCTGCATGCTTTCCCTCCTGTCCCTGTCCTATCCAGTCCTGTCCTATCATGTCCTGTCCTTCCCTCACAGGGTGTAGCACTACTGACCCATACAACACTCGAATCCAATGTGTCATTGTATTAGTTATATCCATCCATCCATTTTCTGTACCGCTTATCCTCAATAGGGTCGCAGGCATGCTGGAGCCTATCCCAGCTATCTTCGGGCGAGAGGCGGGGTACACCCTGAACTGGTCGCCAGCCAATCACAGACCACATATAAACAACCAACCATTTGCACTCACATTCACACCTACGAGCAATTTAGAGTGTTCAATTAACCTACCATGCATGTTTTCGGGATGTGGAAGGAAACGGGAGTACCTGGAGAAAACCCACACAGGCACGGGGAGAACATGCAAACGCCACACAGGCGAGGTCGGGATTTGAACCCCAGTCCTCAGAACTGTGAGGCAGATGTGCTAACCAGTCGGCAAACATCCCACCTGTACTAGTTATATAAGGCTTTAATTTCTTCATCTTGTTTTGAGCTAGTGCCTTGTCTTTTGTTGTCTTCTTTTCAGAAGACAACAAAATGACGTCCTTTTTCAGGAAAATGAATGTTCAGATTAATTGTAGAAGTGAGCAGTTGTCCTTTTCTGTGGCAAGTGTTCCCAAATTCCAAAATACTCACTTTGAAAGTTAGGCATTTTACCACACTGCGTTTCTTAACTTAAAGAGAGAGTTTGCAGTAAAAAAAAAAAAAAAAAAAAAATACAAAATAAAAACCTCTTTGTCATATGTTAAAACTTTATGACCTGACAGTAGAATATTATTGAAATGATCATAAAATATATATATTTTTTAAAATCACCCTTCTCTGGCCCCATCTAGTACCTCAAATTTAATTTTAATTATTATTTTGAAATTTGAAATTGAGATAAATGCTATAACTACCTTAAAGTTGCAGACACCATTAGAAAGCAAGAAACTCTTAATAACTAGCTGTATCTTAAAACAAACACCAGATACCATTATAAACTAACAATATATATGGTTATATTGCATGAATTGATTATATTAAAAAATATATCAATAAGGATGCTGAGACACGATTATAAATCAACAACTGGTAACGTGACATTGGATCTGCTGTGATACAATTAGAAACTATGCCATTTTAGGGAAAATTTGGTTTGAGTCAATCAAGACCAAGAGGTGGGTTTTAGAATAAAGTGAGCAAGTCCCAGATGGACTGTATTTAAACGCATATTTGAATGTGATTGTTCAGTATTTTCGTCGTCCTGGTGAATTGCTCTGTTTGTTTGAGGCCTCGAATAAACATTCAGGCAATCGTGATGCACCGGTTTCTTCCTGGATCTTTTTTTCCAAGTTCAGTGAGCTAGGGGCATTTCTTTGGGCAGAGACATGATCGGATATGGAATGAATGAGGCTGAATACTGCAACATTAAAGGTCCCATATTTGGGCATTTAGAACTCCATAGACTCTCTCTAACATGGTGTCGAGTGGTGACACAATATAGCAATCATTAAATTTGATTGATGACACAAATAGGCCCAAAGAGTGCATCATGTAATGAATAAAATGTATGCTTCATAGTACATGATATGATTGGATTGTTTTGTTTTGTTTTTAACCTGTGCTGTTCAGGTGCATGACCTTGCAGAATGGTGGATCTGTATGCCTTTGTGCTGGAACAATTTTGCTGTGCAACAGGGGAGTTTGAAATACTCCCTCTGCTCATTTTTTTTTTTTAAGCACCTGAGTTAAATATGTGAGTGTCACAGAAAAGGGTATGAATATGTATGGCTGTGTAATATTTCAGTTTTTCTTTTTTAATACATATGCAAAAATTTCAAAAAATCCGTTTTTTTCTGTCAATATGGGGTTCTGTGTGTACATTAATGAGGAAAAAATGATTTTAGCAAATGGCTATAATATAACAAAGAGTGAAAAATTTAAGGTGGTCTGATTACTTTCCGGCGGCAGGGTGGCTGACTGGTTAGAGCGTCAGCCTCACAGTTCTGAGGTGCGGGGTTCAATCCCCGTCCCCGCCTGTGTGGAGTTTGCATGTTCTCCCCGTGCTGTCATGAACGGAACAGAGGCTAGGACCCAAAAATGCAAGACTCCAAAACAGTTTCCAAAAAGAGAGGTTTAATAGACGGGCATAGGTCGGTACACGGGCAGGCAATCCAAGAAGGGCAACAGTATCCAAGAACATGAGGCAAAGATACAAGGTCGATAATCGGAACAGGGTCAAAGTCTTACTGTGAGTCTGTGACAAGGAATGCTGGAACGTGACGACAAGGTACAACGAACTGGCAACGAGTGGGAATGAGACACGAGGTTAAATACAATTGGTAATTAGGTATGAACGAGGCACAGGTGGTGAAAATGCTCACAGGAGCAGGTGTGTGAGAAACGAGAGAGGAAGACAAAACCTGGCACACACACACACACACACACACACGACAGTACCCCCCCCTTAACGGCCGGCCCCAGACGGCCCTGGGGCCCCTGGATGCGCAACGTGGAAGTCCCGAATGAGCGAATCATCCATGATAAACGCAGACGGTACCCATGAACGTTCCTCAGGCCCATAGCCCTCCCAGTCCACCAGATATTGAAACCCCCTCCCCCTCCGACGAGACGACAACAGCCGCTTCACAGCGAAGACAGGGCCCGCATCCACAAACCGAGGGGGAGGAGGGGGCCTGGAAGGCGGGACCAGAGGGGACTCCCGGGCTGGTTTGAGTAGGCTGACATGAAAAGCAGGGTGGACCCGCATCGACCTTGGGAGCCTCAGCTTCACGGTGACAGGGTTGATGATCTTTGTGATGGGGAAGGGCCCAACGAACCTGGGAGCGAGCTTCTTGGACTCCACCCGGAGTGGAATATGTTTGGTCGAGAGCCAAACTCGCTGACCCACTTTGTAGTTCGGGGCCGGTGTCCTCCGACGGTCAGCAGCGGCTTTGTAGGACCGTCCCTGGCGCAGCAGCATCTGTCGGGCTCGCTCCCAGGTCCTCCTGCAGCGTCTCACCAAGGTTAATGCCGCTGGAACTGTGGACTCAGGGGCTATGGCAGAAAACAGAGATGGTTGGTAACCATGCACAACGTGAAAAGGCGATAGACCAGTGGATGCAGAGGGGAGGGAATTGTGGGAGAATTCGACCCAAACCAATTTCTGAGACCAGGATCGCGGATCCTGTGAAGAGAGACATCGGAGCCCCGTCTCCAGGTCCTGGTTCAGCCTCTCGGTTTGGCCGTTGGTTTCAGGATGAAACCCAGATGACAGACTGACGGTAGCACCTATGAGATTGCAAAACTCCTTCCAAAATTGCGAAATGAATTGGGGACCCCTATCAGACACCACATTCTTGGGGAAACCATGGAACTTAAAAACTTGATTAATCATCAGCTCGGCAGTGTCTTTAGCTGAGGGGAGTTTTGGAAGTGCAATGAAGTGTGCCATCTTAGAGAACCTGTCAACAACTGTAAGAATGGTGGTATTGCCTTTAGAGGCCGGTAATCCTGTCACAAAGTCTACGGAAATGTCTGACCAAGGACGTTGTGGTATTGGCAGGGGTCGCAACTCCCCAGAAGGACGTTGATGAGAGGGCTTGTTGGCAGCACATACCTGGCAAGCATTGACATAATCAATAACATCCCTCCTAATATTAGGCCACCAAAAGCGCTGTTCGACCACTGATTGAGTCTTGGCAATGCCTGGGTGACATACAGTGCGGTTCGTGTGAGCCCAGTGGATGACTCTTCCCTGTAAGGTCGGAACCACATTAAGCCTGTTTTCAGGGCAATCGTCAGGGCTAGGAGTGTCTTTCAGAGCCCCTTTAACCGCCGTTTCAATGTCCCAAACAAAAGCGGAAATAAAACATGACTTGGGCAAAATAGTCTTTGGGTCGGACAAAGAATTCTCTTCGGAGAAAATGCGTGACAAAGCATCTGGCTTACCATTTTTAGAACCGGGTCGGTAGGATAGCGTGAAATTAAATCTAGTAAAGAACAGAGCCCATCTAGCCTGCCTCGCATTTAATCTTTTAGCAGTCTTAATATACTCAAGGTTCTTGTGATCTGTCCATACTAAAAACGGAGTCTGTGCCCCCTCTAGCCAGTGCCTCTACTCCATCAAGGCCACCTTGACTGCCAGCAGTTCACGGTCACCAATGTCATAATTTTTCTCAGCTGGGGTCAGTTTTTTGGAGAGAAAAGCACAAGGATGTAATTTATCATCCTTGAGAGATTTCTGGGAGAGCACTGCTCCTATTCCGGCATCAGACGCATCGACTTCTACCACAAACTGCTGTTGGAGATCTGGCAAAGTAAGGATGGGAGCGGAGGTAAAGCTCGACTTAAGTTTTTGAAACGCTGCCTGACAAAGCGGGTTCCATGCAAAAGGTTTGTGTGGCGAGGTAAGATCATGCAAAGGAGAGGCTATAGAACTGAAATTCCTAATGAATTTTCTGTAGAAGTTTGCAAACCCTAAGAACCTTTGTACATCTTTGTGTGACGTGGGAGTAGGCCAATTAATTACTGCATCGACTTTGCAAGGGTCCATTTTGACTTCACCTTGAGCCAGGACAAAACCCAGAAAAGAAACTGACGCCCTGTGGAACTCACATTTCTCAGCCTTAACATATAGTTGGTTCTGCAGTAACTGCTGCAAAACAGAGCGGACATGAATAATGTGAGTCTCCTCATCCGGGGAGAAAATCAAAATGTCATCCAAATAAACAAAAACAAACATTCAGCATGTCACGCAGGACATCATTGACGAGGTTCTGGAAAACAGCTGGAGCGTTAGTAAGCCCAAAAGGCATTACCAAATATTCATAATGTCCTGTTGGTGTGTTAAATGCTGTTTTCCATTCATCCCCCTCCCTTATTCTGACTAGATGATATGCATTTCTTAAATCCAGTTTGGTGAAAACCTTGGCTCCCTCCAGGAACTCAAAGGCGGTGGAGATGAGAGGAAGAGGGTACCTGTTTTTTACAGTGATATCGTTGAGACCCCGGTAATCGATACAGGGTCGCAGGGTCTTGTCTTTCTTGTCCACAAAGAAAAATCCTGCTCCCGCAGGGGATGAAGATGGGCGAATGAGCCCGGCTGCCAGTGATTCCTCCACGTACTCCTTCATGGCCTTGTGTTCCGGCCCTGAAAGAGAGAACAACCTGCCTCGTGGGGGTGTGGTTCCAGGCAGCAAGTCAATAGCACAGTCATAAGGTCTGTGGGGTGGAAGGGATTTGGGCTTGGACTTGGAAAAAACGTCTTTAATATCCTGGTAACAGGTGGGCACTTGAGATAAATCAGGATCCCCAGATGGGGTCTGTGGATTGTCGTTAGAAACATGACCCTGAACATCACATGGCGGCTTGAAACAGTTCCGGGCGCAATTGCTGCCCCATGGCATAACCTGCCCAGAGGACCAGTCAATGTGGGGGTTATGTAATCTCAACCATGGGTTCCCTAAGATAAGGTCCTGATTCATGGCGTCAAAAACATGAAAACTAATGCGTTCCGAGTGAGAATCGGGAAATGTCAATGTGAGTGTTTGAGTGCGGTGAGTGATTTTGCCCATAAAACTGCCGTCTGCAGCATAGGTGTTGCGGTGGCGTTTTATTTCAAAGGTTCTAAGGTGCATACGTTTAACGAGGATGGAGTTGAGTAAGTTTGCGTCAGAACCAGAGTCAATTAATACAGGTGTATGAATTTCTTGATCAGGAGAGCATAGTGTCACTTTAGGAAGAACCCGTGTAGGGTCTTCCTTCATCAAATTCAGACTCACCTCTCCCGTGCCCTTGCTACCGGCACCGGCAACTTTGACGTGACAGTTGCTCACGGAATGACCCAACTGACCGCAGTAGAAGCACCGCCCTTCCCTCAGCCGGCGTTGACGTTCCTCAGGGGAGAGACGGAACCTGCCCAGTTGCATGGGTTCCTCCGTGGGGACGTTAGCCAGTGGGCTGAGACCGGAACCAGGGGATCTGCCTTGGTTTGGCTGGTCACCGAGGCTTGTCCTCAAAGTGCGCGGTGACGCAGCCTTCCGCCGATCTCCATCCAGCTCGCGATCCAAAAGCCTCTTGTCGATTTTTACGGCGAGAGCGATGAGAGTGTCCAAGTCGGTCGGCAGGTCTAGCGGCACTAAATGATCCTTGACGGCGGGGGATAGTCCTTGAAAAAAGGCATCGAGTAGCGCCTGATTATTCCAATGACTCTCAGCTGCTAGAATGCGAAACTCAATCGCGTAATCTGACACCCTGTGCATGCCTTGTCGTAAAGTGACAAGGGAGCGAGCTGCCTCACGATCAGGAGTGGAAAATTGAAAAATTTGCTCCATAGTCTTTACGAAAAAAGCCCATGAATGACACGTGGCGGAATTGCGGCTCCATTCAGCAGTAGCCCACGCCTCCGCACGACCGGTCAGGTGGGAAATGACGAAAGCGATCTTTGCCCGCTCGGTGGGGAAGGCAGCTGCCTGGAGCTCAAAGTGGAGTTCGCACTGCGTGATGAACGGCTTAATGTTCCCAGAATTTCCCGAGAACCTCTCCGGTCGAGAGAGCTGTGGGCAGACAGCAGCGGAGGTGGCAGGTGGCTGCATGTTGACTGTTTCACATGGAAATACCGTGGCGGTATTGGGTGTGGTGCCAACTGGTTCCTTTTCTTGGATAATTTTCATAAGAAGTTCAAACTGTGAGGCCACCTGTCTCATCATATTGTCCTGATGCCTTGACAGTCCCTCTAGATTAAGGTGGAGGGCAGCAAGCTGCTCATCCTGCTTCGAGAGGCATTGACCCTGCGCTTGAAGGGCTTTGCGCACCGGGTCTGAGTCTGCTGGGTCCATGTTATGGCCAGTTCGTTCTGTCATGAACGGAACAGAGGCTAGGACCCAAAAATGCAAGACTCCAAAACAAATGGACAGTTTCCAAAAAGAGAGGTTTAATAGACGGGCATAGGTCGGTACACGGGCAGGCAATCCAAGAAGGGCAACAGTATCCAAGAACATGAGGCAAAGAGGCAAGGTCGATAATCGGAACAGGGTCAAAGTCTTACTGTGAGTCTGTGACAAGGAATGCTGGAACGTGACGACAAGGTACCACGAACTGGCAACGAGTGGGAATGAGACACGAGGTTAAATACAATTGGTAATTAGGTATGAACGAGGCACAGGTGGTGAAGATGCTCACAGGAGCAGGTGTGTGAGAAACGAGAGAGGAAGACAAAACCTGGCACACACGCACACACACACACACACACACACACACACACATGACACGTGCCTGCGTGGGTTTTCTCCGGGCACTCCGGTTTCCTCCCACATCCCAAAAACATGGATTATTTGGAGACTCTAAATTGCCCGTAGGCATGACTGTGAGTGCGAATGGTTGTTTGTTTCTATGTGCCCTGCGATTGGCTGGCAACCAGTTCAGGGTGTACCCCGCCTCCTGCCCGATGACTGCTGGGATAGGCTCGAGCACGCCCGCGACCCAAGTGAGGAGAAGCGGCTCAGAAAATGGATGGATGGATGATTACTTTCCGTACCTCCTGTATATATCCCCGTGCATGCGTGGGTTTTCTCCAGGTACTCCGGTTTCCTCCCACGTTCCAAAAACATGCATGGTAGGTATTGAATACTTTATATTGCCCGTAGGTGTGAATGGTTGTTTGTTTATATGTGCTGTGCGATTGGCTGGCGACCAGTTTAGGGTGTACCCCGCCTCTCGCCCGAAGATAGCTGGGATAGGCTCCAGCACGCCCGTAAGTGAGGATAAGTGGTACAGAAAGTCTTCCACTTATCCGAGGTCCGGTTGCGAGGGCAGGAGCTTTAGCAGGGAAGCCCAGACTTCCCTCTCCCCAGCCACTTCCTCGGGGATCCCGAGGCGTTCCCAGGCCAGCCGAGAGACGTAGTCTCTCCAGCGTGTCCTGGGTTGTACCCTGGATCTCCTCTCGGTGGGACGTGCCCGTAACACCTCACCAGGGAGGCGTCCAGGGGGCGCATATATATATATATATATATATATATATATATATATATATATATATATATATATATATATATATATATATATATACCTTCAAGTTCCTGGAATTAGTGGGAAATCAACATCAACTCCGTCCTCAAAAAGGCCCAGCAGAGGATGTACTTCCTGTGGCTTCTGAGAAAGCATGGCCTGCCACAAGAGCTGCTGAGGCAGTTCTACACAACGGCCATCGAATCAGTCCTGTGTTCTTCCATCACAGTCTGGTTTGGTGCTGCTACAAAAAAAGGACATACTCCGACTGCAACGGACAATCAAAACTGCTGAAAAGATTGTCGGTACCCCACTACCTAACCTTGAGGACTTGCACGCTGCCAGAATTAAGACAAGAGCAGATACTCCTCAATCAATGTGTCAATGGAGCAGATGCTACTCTGACATGAGTGGCCAGTTTATGCAGATAGTGCAGCATGGCGAGACAACTACAGTGAGTGCACGAGTAATGTATAATTGGCCCCACAGAAATGTGACAACAAACCCAAGTCAAAAAATTTCCAGCATGTTGTAATGGAATGTAGGTTAGGTGATTAAGAAGTTGATTGCAAGAGGGAAGAAGCTGTTGGAATGTCTGCTAGTTCTAGTTTGCATTGATCGATAGCGCCTACCTGAGGGAAGGAGCTGGAAAAGCTGGTGACCGGGATGTGGAGGGTCCAAGAGGATTTTGCACGCTCTTGTCGATCAACATTGTCCCAGATTATTGCACTACTAGACACTTTAAACTGCATACACTCCTTGAAGTCTCGGCGCCCTTTGCACAATGGTCATCGCACCGGACTATTGCTATATTAGTCATTCAAACTGCTCTAAGTGCTGGTGGACTCCACATCTTTTTGCACAATTGTCCAAAAATGTTTTAATTATTGTACTGGCATTACCAGATAATTAGCAACCCTTTATTGCTCAGTGACTGTTTTTCTCAATGTCTTTATGTCTCAAAAGGGTTATCTGTCAATTGACTGTCTGTTGTCGTAGTAGAGCGGCTCCAATTACCGGAGACAAATTCCTTGTGTGTTTTTTGGACACACTTGTTAAAATAAAGATGATTCTGGTTTATTTCGTTATGGGCCGTTATTACATTATGGGCTGTTATTACGTTATGGGCTTCTACACACCTGTAGATGCAAAGGGAAAAGGAAGTGAAGAGCAGCTACGTATATTTTCTAAATTCGTATTCTCATCTCGAGCCAACTGAACTTCATTTTCCAAATAAGTTAATTTGACTGAGAATAGAAATTAATGCAGAAGATGAGGTTAATGACTCTTTGACACCAATCAACGATATTGACATTGTAGATATATTTATTTTAGTGAGTGAATGGCTCAAAATAATTCTCAAAAATACTAATATTCATATTCATAAGTGCAGAAAATTAGAAATAATCATGTGGTGTGAATATATGTTGGCCGTAAGACTGCACAAATCTGACTATAAACTTCCATCCATCCATCCATCCATTTTCCGCACCACTTATTCTCACAAGGGTCATGGGCATGCAGCTAACTGCGGGCAGGAGGCGGGGTACACCATTGAACTGCTTGTCACACTCACATTCATAACTACGGACAATTTAGAGTCTTCAATTAACCTACCGCGCATGTTTTTGGGATGTGGGAGGAAACCGGAGCGCCTGGAGAAAACCCACACAGACACGGGGAGAACATGCAAACTCCACACAGCCGAGGCTGGATTTGAACCCAGGTCCTCAGAACTGTGAGGAGGATGTGCTAACCAGTCGCCCACCGTTCCGCCTGACTATAAACAACAGATGGAATATTCAGTATCTTTGAAATGGTGTTATTTGGAGTTCTCATCTTTGGATATTAATGACAAGAGCAGGCTGATTTTTCGTTTGAAAATAAAATACTGCTGGTGGCTACCACATACGTTTAGAATGTACATAGACACTTCCACCACAGCCGGGTCCAAGACGGGTTCTCTTCCCCTTCTGTCCCTGTCCTGTCCTATCCTACATTGTTCTGTTCTTCCCTCACAGGGTGTAGCACCATATCCTGTCCCGTGTAAAAATTGAATCTAATTTGACATTGTAGTCTGCAGTGCTTTTTTTGGTTTGCTTTTCTTACAGCTAGTTTCCTGTCTTTTTTTGTTTATTTTTCTTTGTTCTCTGCTTTTTGTGTCACTTCCCTTTGAAACTTTGTTCTATCTGACTGAAATTTTCAATAGATATCCATCATAATACAAATAATTATCGTGGTACTTTAAAAACACTCCACTGTTCCAGAGTAAAGCTGTTCTGATATGAAAGAGCTACAGATCCTCCGTTCTGCTTGACCCCCCTCCTCCAACAACTTGATAAACTGCATTCTTCCAAGCCACCCCGCTGTGCAAGACGGCCACAAGGATGCCTAATTTATCTCACCCGGACCTTAAACTAATTAGCAGCTCACCGACAAATCTGCCTTCCCGTCATCGAAAACTCCTTTTCTTCTTTTGAACTGACAGAGCGACCAAAAGGTTGGATCCTCTGAACGACTGGGAACGTTGCTGGAACGCAGACGACACACGCTGGCGGTTGAGAGTTACTGCAAACCTGTGGACTCGCATTTGAAGTTTCTTTCACTGAAGATAAATGTCTGTTCTGATATTTTACGAACTGTGCATAAATATTCCAAATGTATGCCTTGATGTCTGGGTCACTGTGTCAGCTTTACAGGTCCAACTGCGAGACTGTGAGAACTGTTTGTCTTGATATGAAGCCAAACAGTATGAAATGTTGCATTGATAAATAACCAGTTGATTTGCCAAGACTAAAGTTCAAACACTCATTCTATATGATTGATCTATGAGTAAGAGTACAAAGTTGGGAGTATTTTATATTAATATATGATTTTGACCCCATTTCTATGGCTAAACTGTAGAAAAAAATTCAAGTCAATGGATATGGTCTTCTCCGGTTTCTCCATCACTTAGAAACACCACCTGGGTATTCACCCTTTGACTCCTGCCTCTTGTCACTCTCTTGTCTCTGGCTTCTTGGCTCCTGTCCTTCATGCTGAGGGTTACCTAGGCACAGCTCTGCCGTGTTGTCGCCTCTCCCCACTCCCCTTTTCTTTTTTTGAACATGCGGTTCGGCCAACGCGAACCTGGGATGGAGACTTGGCCTCCCGGCCTACGTGGATCAGCGCTAGGCAATCAGAGCAGCGACTACTAAAAGTACCAGGTGCGCTCCAAGTCGAGCGTGAACTGCAAAAAGGCAGGAAGAGGAATGGTCGTATTATCCCACCGAAAGCGTGGCGAACAGCTTCCCTTTTTCTTCTCCCGCCTTTTAGTTTTATTTTTGTGCATCTTCTTCTTCAACCAAACCTGCTTCTTTATCTCCTGAGATGCGTGGAGAATGACCATCCCCAAATACCAGCTAATCTACAGTCATGAGTAGCACAACAATCGTTGCCAGATTGTAAAAAATGACTTCCTAATAATTTTGGGGAAAATGCCAGCTTCACACAAATCCCAACTTTGCTCTGTCTCGCTATGACTCACTCATTTCACGCTCACATTTTCATTTTTAGTCCAGCAACACACGATGTCCTATTTCCCTTTTCGTACATCTATTTTTCTTTCTTTCACTAATGTTTGTCTGTCCTTTGTTCTGTAGTTTAATCCCTCTGTATTGTTTCCCTGTAGATTTCCCTTTAGATATAATAACATCCATCCATCCATTTTCTGAGCCGCTTCTCCTCACTAGGGTCGCAGGCGTGCTGGAGCCTATCCCAGCTATCATCGGGCAGGAGGCGGGGTACACCCTGAACTGGTTGCCAGCCAGTATAATAAAGTTTTCTATAAAATTCCACTTCTTGTTTTGTTTTGTGTGTTTTGAATTAATCATAAACCTCTGTAATCGAGGACTCGTATTTCATAAATGTAGCAGCCTTCTAGATTATGAGACTGATCGAGGTTTTTCGTCCCTTTTTCCTAAATTTTACACATCTAAAAAAGAGACGTGGTGCCCCTTTACGAGACAGAATTTTATTCTAAAGTTAAACGTAAATGGAACTAAACCTGTAGTAATGCAGGCGTTAACTTCAGGCCTAATCTCGTTTCCAAATTAATTATGTTTGTATCCAAAAACAATATACACCACAATGACTATAATGTAATATTAAATTGTTATGTTGAAAGGTACCCGTTTCAGCTCCATATTTGCCCATTGAAAATGATTACATTTAGTATGCTGTAGCGGACTTGCTCCCCGCAAACTGATGTGACACAGTGACTCACCAGTATGATAAACTGCATTCTTCCAAGCGGCCCTGCTGTGAGACTGCCCCAAGGAGACACCTCGTGGACCGTAAACTAATTAACATCTACCCTCGAAGTCTGAACTCCCAAGCATCAAAGGCCCCAGATGGTTCGACCGGACCACCTATCTGTGAATTGCTGGGACAAGGCAACACCTGCTGGTATCGAGAGGAACTGCAAAGTTGAACAGAGGGGACTTTCCTTTGATGTTTAACCAAGGATAAATGTCTGTTTTGATATTTCACAAACTCTGCAGAAATTTTCCAAATGTATGCCTTGATGTCTGTGTCAGTGTGTCAACTTTACGAGTGCAATTGTGAGATTTCGAGAATTGTTTGTCTTGATTTGACTCCAAACAGCATGAAATGTGATTTGAACCATAAGCAGTTGATTTGCCAAAAACTAAAGTATAAACAGTCAGTCCGATATGCTTGACGTCTGAGTAAAGAGAGTACCAAATTGAGGTTATTTAATATATTATTTTAATCCCATTTGATCAAATTTGTAGACAAGATTCAAGCTGATGGGTGTGGTCATTTCCGTCCCTCTTCGACACGCTTACTCCAACATTTTGTCAGTAATCGACAGATCCTAACAAAAACTATAATTTTCTACAATTGACTTACAAGTATTGCATACAGCAATAATATAAACTCTTTGGCTAATTCTGCTCCTGCTCTTGTACAGTGCAGACACTTTTTTGCTTGCTCTGCTTGTTTCGCCTCTCTTTAAATTTTTCTTGCTAATGAGCTTATTTTTCTTCTTCCAAATAAATAAGAAGCAGCGAGTCCTGGATATTTTTAAACCTTGGCAGTCTACTTCAGTCGTTGCCATATTCCAATATTTTTTGATACACCCTCACCATTACGTCAGCGTAGCCTGCTAAATAGCACAAGACTGCTATTAGCAACAAGACCAGCAACAAGATGCCTCCCTTTTCCACCGAAGACTATCACAATACTGCTACAGAAGATGGCGGTCCATTTTTGAACAGTAGCATGCTAACAGACAGCCAGTTAGCTCCACAAAAAGGACGGATGTGGACTGTGGAAACGGATCATCCAGCAGATCTCCCTGGAATTTACTGGGAGCAAAGCCTGAAGATATGGGACAGCATCATCCAAAAGGGAGAACAGAACACCAGCAAATTACAGAGGAATCTGGCTGGCCTGCGTTGAGTGCTCCTTAACCCCCAGAGAGCAGCCGTGGATGGCCGCAAGTTAACGCAAAACATTGTCATCAGACTAACAAATAGATTTGAGCCACTTTTACAAAACCCTGCCAAAGAACGCTTATCCCCCACCACCAGTGAAAGGTATGAAACTAAGAACAAAATGGTACCCCAAACATATAGAGTTCGTGATGTAGCTGCAAAGATGCGAAACGTTTTTGCAGCGAGAAAAACCCCAAAGTAGTGTGTTTTACAAACAATATGGTGCCTGATATCTAAAAAAAAAAACAACCATGGAGATCACTAACGATCACCCAACTGTGAAATCTATCATTACACACAAAAGGGCCCTGGATTTTGTTAAGCAGCAATCAGAGGTACGGAAACTGATCGCTGAACAAAAGTGCAATGTTTGGATGCTGAGGTTTTCATCAGTGGACCTCTGGCCATGCTATGATCTCAGGATGAACGTTTCAGCAGGTTTTTACATTTTAATAAGCAGCTTAAAGGAATGTGTACTGCGCTATCTGTGAGCTTCATTGACAATTTCTGAATTTTTTGCAAGTGCAGACATCTTTGCAAGGCAGACGGTTTCTGTCTCAATAAACAAGGAGTTAAGTTATTGGTCGCAAATTTTTTTTTACTGTGTATGTCTTTCAGCGGCACAAAAGGAAAACATTGGCCTTGTTGATGCAGCTGTAAGACAAAAGGCAAAGGAGTCTCCAGCTGTACCTAAACAATCGGAGGAACAAGAGATAAGACGACACGCGTCACAGATGTAGGCACCAGCGTCACCCAAACAATCGCAGGAACGAATGCAGAATGAGATGAGGCAGCACTTGGAATCTCCCACACGCCTCCCCGCCCCATTGGAGCAAAGCCCAAAGCAACTCTCACCACCATCTAGCCTAAATGCTCTATTATATATAATATATATATTATATATTATATGTGACGGACAGGATGAAGGCCCTTGTCGATGTTGGAATCCAACGAACACAACACCAATATCTTCCTCCCATGCCCCTTGCCCTAAACCGAAGGGCCCCTCCTCCACCCATGAAGAATCTTATCACTAAATCTGACTGATACTGTACATGCAGGGACGTGGCTGCAAATCAGATACAAACAACATTCTTCTCCAGAATAAGTCAGACCTCTATGGAGAGCAGGCATTTTTCATTCCTGTCATTACAAGGGACAGAAAATTGGTCAAAGAAATATGGCTCAAAGAAAGTAGAGCTACGGGCCCAGTGAAGATAAAATGTGAACCTAACAAACCATTGTCTCCATTTATCTCTGCGAGACTAGCTCTATTCAATATCAGGTCACTCGTTAACAAATCAATGTTGAAAATGTCATCATTACGACCTTTGAGCTAGACCTTTTACTACTAAATAAAACGTGGTTAAAAGAAAGTAGCTCTAATACCATTTTAAATGAGGCAACGCTAGCAAATTAAAATTTTATGAACAAGTGTCGAATAAGGGAAAAAAATCTGGTGGTATTGCTGTTATTTTTAAGTCATTATTTCAGTGTAGCGGCACGGTGGATGACTGGTTAGAGCGTCTGCCGCACAGTTCTGAGGTCCGGGGTTCAATCAAGTTTGCATGTTCTCCCCGTGCCTGCGTGGGTTTTCTCCGGGCACTCCGGTTTCATCCCACATCCCAAAAACATGCATGGTAGGTTAATTGACAACTCTAAATTGCCCGTAGGTGTGAATGTGAGTGCGAATGGTTGTTTGTTTGTATGTGCCCTGCGATTGGCTGGCAACCAGTTCAGGGTGTACCCCGCCTCCTGCCCGATGATAGCTGGGATAGGCTCCAGCGCGCCCGCAACCCTAGTGAGGAGAAGCGGCTCAGAAAATGGATGGATGGATGGATGGATAGTTCAGTGTAAAGAAATTATACTGGATGATTATTTTGTCAAAGAGCTCCAATGGTTATGGTTTTAATAGTTTATAGACCTCCAAGATACAATGGATAAAATACAATTTATGGAGGACTTCAGAACTGCTGTCAGTTATTTGTACTGACTACAAATATTTTGTCATAACAGGAGACTAGAACATTCATATTGACAATGACAAGAAAAGAAAAAAAATATTCTTGAGAACTTTCTGCAATACTGGACACATTTGACCTTTCTCAACATATAAAGGGTCCAACCCACACTCAATATCACATCTTAGACCTGGTCATCTCTTAGATTGTAGAAAATATGGCTATTTCTGACCTTTTTTTTGTGTGTTCTTTGAATTACAGATTCTCCCAAAAGTTCAGATAACCCATTTGTCTCGTAAGAAAAGGTACATAAATGAGAGTACCATTACTACGTTTATGGCGACCATAGCTGTGTCTCAAACTGTGAATGCTGAGACAGTTGATGAACCTTTGGATAAATTCACCTGGAAAATCTCAAATTTCATGCATTCTGTCGCTCCTATTAAAAGTAAGACAATCTTGAGACGACATAAAACACTGTGGAGGACTGTGATGGTAACGACCTCTAAATCAATTGGAGAAAAACAAAACTCCTAATGGACTATGACCTCTACAAAGTCTTTGTACTTTTAACCAAGACATAGGCAATGCTCGAGGGCAACATTTCTGAAATCATCAGTAAGAACCTCTACAATATTTTGCTGTTTGCTGTGGTTGACAAGGTCACTAACACACCTAATCAGATAGCGCCGCAACTCCTCACAGCAGACAAATGTAATGAATTTGCTTGTTATTTTAGTGAAACTGTTGTTGTATTTTTTTCTAGATATGAATGATTCCGCAACTACTGTATATCGCCATCCTTACTTTGGGAAAGTGGGAAAACTATAATTAGAGGCAAAATCATTTCATACTCTTCCTACAAGAAAAAACAAGAACAAAAAATAGAAAGTGAATTGGAGATGAAAATCAAACAACTCAGAGGAATACGCAATGAATATGCCAGACCTGCTTAGGAACCAACTTTATAATGCTAAACATCAACCTGATTACATATTTTAAAAAAGAAGAAAGTTCCTGCTACAACAGCTAAGATACACTAATTTCAAGCACAATAATAAATCAGTAAAATTTCTCACAAACCAACTTCAATGTAACAAACAAAAACACTAAATAAAAAAGATTCAAATGCAAAATTTACTCAATCACCAAAATATATTTATGATATATTTTACTACTAAAAAAAATATATATATTTATGATATATTTTACTACTAAAAAAAAAAATGTATATAAGCTACAGTATCTTATATTAATCCCTACGCCCTATTAACTCTCGCAGAGTTACATAAGGCCTTAAATGATATCCCAACAGGTACAGGTTCAGGCAATGATGGGTTTTCCACATAGTTCTATAAACATTTCTTGTGTATACTAGAACCACTATTTTTCAGAATGGTGATAAAGATAAAAGACAAAGGCCTATTTACAAAACATTAATACAGCCACAATAAAACTACTACGGAAACCAAGGAAAGACCCCGGTCATCCAGCTAATTGAATGGGTGCAATTAATGACTTTTCTTTATTGCGCTGAAGTTGGTTCGCAAGGAATTTTCCCGATTTATTATCGTACTCAAAGTTATTGTATCTTAACTGTTGTTGTAGAATATCTATGATATATATGTAGAATATCTGTTCTTTTTGATAAGATAACGTCTAATTGATGTTTTGCCTTTTGAAGTCGGTTTCTAAGCATATCTGTCGGATTAATTGCATATTCTTCTTTTCCTCAATTCCATTTTCCAATTTTTGTTCTTGTTTTTTCCTTATACGAAAAATATGGACCTCTCAAAACAGCTTTCCCGGTTTCCCACAACAGAGATGGGGATATGGTGGGGAAGTCGTTGGAAAAAAAAAAAGCACAGGTTATACAAACATATCAACTCACAGGTTCTTACAGGTGTTTAGGCACGAAAAAAGAATCCCACCGCACCACTCGTCCGTAGCACTGCCATGCTCATTTCCCACATCCTGTCCTGTCCTACCCTTTTCTGACCTCTCTCATCTTGTTCTCTTGGTTAGTTATTGCATTGTGTTCTCCATCCATCCATCCATTTTCAACACCGCTTATCCTGGTTAGGGTCGCGGGATGCTGGAGCCTATCCCAGCTGACTTCGGACAAAAGGCGGACTACACCCTGAACTGGTCGGCAGTCAGTCGCAGGGCACATATAGACACGGGCAACCATTCGCACTCACATTCACATTCACACCGACACTGAGTGGGAACTGAACCCACGCTGCCTGCACCAAAGTCAGGCGAGTGTACCACTACACCATCAGTGACCACATGGTGTTCTCCCATCCACAAATAGGAACATGATTTGACTGTTGTAATATTCCATCCATCCATTTTCTGAGCCGCTTCTCCTCACTAGGGTCGCGGGCGTGCTGGAGCCTATCCCAGCTATCATCGGGCAGGAGGCGGGGTAGACCCTGAACTGGTTGCCAGCCAATCGCAGCTGTTGTAATATTACTTATATCAAATATCTAGACAGTCTCACTATTGTCCTGCTCTTCCCCTTGTCCACGCTGTCTGGTCCATAAAACCCTTTTCTGTCCGGCTGCATTTTTAATAATCAGAATAATTTAAAAAATTAAAAATAACCACAGGGAGAATTTCAAAAGCCCCTGATGCACAGCAAAACTGTTGTTTAAAAAAAAACCAAAAAAAACTGCACAACAACTGAACTGTGAGGTGGATGTGCCAACCAGTCGGCCATCGTGCCGCCATGTAGCCAACCTGTCAAATGATACCTTCCTTTTACATTTACCAACATTTGTGGTTTTGAAAATATTTTTTTTTGTTTTCAGTGAAAAAACTAATATCTGCCTATACCATAAATTAATATTTTGATCCTACTGAAGGTAAAAAATGCATGAACAAGAATAAAATGTATTCCCTAAAACAGAGAAATACAAAGTGCTTTATTAAAAAACAAAGAACACCAATAACTCAAATACCATAAACTTATCTGGTCTATATTTCAGTAATGATTGTATTTTGATGAAACTCAAAAAACACTGACAAACAATTTGAAAGCAGCACAGGCATCTCCAGCCTCAATTTCAAGTAACACTGAAAAGGCAAATGAAGCCTACACAAGTATATCAGAACAGGTAGATGCACATCCATCCATCCATTTTCTACACTGCTTATCCTAACTCGGGTCGCTGGCATGCTGGAGTCTATCCCAGCTAGCTGCGGGCGGGAGGCGCGGTACACTCTGATAGATACACATCCATCCATCCAACCATCCATGTTTTAGCCGCTTCTCCTCCCTAGGGCCGTGGGCGCGCTGGAGCCTATCCCAGCTATCATCGGGTAGGAGGCGGGGTACACTCTGAACTGGTTGCCAGCCAATCGCAAGGCACATACAAACAAACAACCATTCACACTCACATCCACACCTACGGGCAATTTAGAGTTGTCAATTATCCTACCATGCATGTTTTTGGGATGTGGGAGGAAACCGTAGTGCCTGGAGAAAACCCACGCAGGCACGGGAGAGAACATGCAAATTCCACACAAGCGGGGCCGGGATTCAAACCCGGTCCACAGAACTGTGAGGCAGACGCTCTAACCAGTCGTCCACCATGCCGCCATAGATACACATTTCAAGTAAAAAAAAAAGATTTTGTTTACCTTCAAGTAATGTCTTGCAGCTGCATTGACAACATTCTTTTGCTTAAACATCACTAAATGCCCTATCCGGACAGGAACATTAATTTGCTCATTGTTGAGTTGACTCATGTAGGCTCTGCTCTTCTGGGCTCTCACTCTGGTTATCTTGCGAGTTACGGCCACTAGGTTCAGTGGATGGTCGAAGGATTCGTATTTCATTTGGAAGTACTTCTTAACGTTGCCGCTTTCTATTGACGCCATGGTCTCGCATCATACAAGACACAAGGGATGGGTTTGTCGGTAATTTCCTTTACTGACAGCTCCAGCTTCAGTCCTATGGTGTCAACAACCTAATGAATAGGTGTATTAATCCTGCTCATGTCCCTGGCACTGATGGTACCTCTGCCAGAGCCAGTTTCAGGTGGGCAGAACCAGAAAGTGGGAAAAACGATGGCTGGGTCCATCAGGAAAAACATGTTTGTTGCTGTACCGTGAAATCCCAGCGTGGCTCCTTGCCTTGGAATATGTGTATGGCTGACTCTTTTGAAGTGCTAAATATTTTACCATTGGTGTCTGGTTTAAAACATAATTTTGAAATTAGTGTTCCTCAGTAACTGTGGTCTGCCCAACATCTTTGGTGAATGAATGATTTATTTATTCTCGCTCAGGTATGCGCTTGGTATGCTATATTTTGTTGAACTATGTTTTGAAACTTCTCTCCAAATTATAAGTAATGGTTTCCCAGTTAAGCCTTGACTTGCCATCCTCATGGCCATGCCTCAACTGTGATGATCTTACTGTTACTCAAATAGGTAGCACTGACAAATGTGGTGGGCATTTAATCCTCCAGAACAACGTTCCTGTGGAAAGGGACCGAGCCCGCAAAAAATGGAGTCATTCAGCCTCTTAAAATACTTAATACAAAGTACAAACCCCAATTCCGCTGGGAGTTGGGATGTTACATAAAATGTAAATAAAAACAGAATAGAATGATTTGCAAATCCTTTTGTACCGATATTCAACATGAATACACTACAAAGACAAGCTATTTAATGTTCAAACTGATACTTTTTTCAAATTCAAAATGGGAGAATATTTACAAAAAGAAAATGTTAATCAGTTTGAACATTAAAAAGCATGTCTTTGTTGTGTGTTCAACTGAGTATGAGTTGAACAGGATTTCCATTGCATTTACATTGTATTCTGTTTTACACAACGTACCAACATCTTTGGATTGGGGTTTGTAATTGTTTACAGTATATTAATAGTTTGAACTGTAAATTAAGCACAAACTATAACGGCAAAACCTTTTATTATCATTTTTAAAGGGAAATGGTTTTACATTATTCATTATTTGATTTCATGCTGCAAAGAATGAATGAAATATATATATCTGCTAACATTCCAGGCTGAGCTTGCATCCAAAGCTTGTCTCTCAGTCAAAATGTATCAATTCAACATACTTCCTTGACATCAATTACTCTACTACATTCCTATTTAGACAGGGCTTTGGTGGCAATTTAGGATGTCTCAGAAAGAGCACCAAAAAAATTAAAACACATTTTCTTGCTAATAGCTGAGGATAGATTCCAAAGCACAAAACACCAATAGGCGAATTTGTGAAGTGTGATTACTTTGTGTAATTATCAGTACTTTATATCTAACCCATGGTTAGCTGCTGACATTATGAATGCAAATTGAGAACATTTGTAATATTTATTTATGAGACCTATCAATTGAAAATGCTGCTGATAGGGGCATAATGTTATATAGTATGTCAGGAAGAAAAGAAAATCAAACCACTTTATGGACATGTTCAAGCCTTTTGGGAATGTATAGCCAATTTATTATTTCAGTGTGTAGGGACAATCAATACAATCATGTTTTCTTCTCCATATATTAGAATGTCCAATCAGTGCTCCTGTTAAAACTGTATATGGGCAAAGTGTCTGAGATCCAATTGTGATCCAGGTCCGTAATTTGCTATGATGCATTCAGAGAAAAACAATAGGCATGTTATTATCGGACACATTGCAAGTTTCCTTATAATTTAGTCCAATCCTATACATAACTTTATCTTATTGGCTTCTTTAGGATTAGATGTAGGATTTGAATTTTGTTAGAACTTTGGGGGTTTGTTTATTTTTGTGTGCCTACCATTCCCACCTGCCTTTTCTGTTCTTCGTTTCATTCCAGGTGGCGTGTGAGCATGATTCATCAGTGATCCACACTCTGTTTAATGTCTGCTGAAGGAACGGCATGAGGCCGGGTTATTTTGTTCCTTCATTGCCTAGTTGAATGAACCTTTATTTTGGAACAATAAAGAAAATGTGTTTCTTACGCTAGCCACGAGCTATGCTTTGACTTCCAACACACACACACACACAAAGACCGAGCGGGGTTCATGCCTCGCTCTCACATGCCTGCTCAGGTTGCCTCCTGCTTGGCCTTCATTCGGAATCAGTCCAGGGGGTGGGAGGGTGTAACCAGCAGGGGTCATGTCTCGCGCTCACATGCCCACTCAGGGTGCCTCTCACCCAATTGTCAGGAGGGAACAGTGCCTCAATCCGCACCGGTGCTCCCCCATGTAAAATTGCGGGGCCTACAAATTGCGGGGCCTACAAATTGGCAATACACCAAAAAAGGTGTATTGCCACCTTTTTTGGTGTATTGCCAACCCCGGTGAAACCTAAGACTATGTAAAGTACACACCCTGACAGGGAAAGCTCATGCATTTGCCTTCTAGAGTGCCCCAAATCACCAAAATATGTACTGCACCAATATCGTGTCGTTGGTGAAATTTCCTTTAATTTCAGTGGGGATAACACTTGGGTCATTCGCAACGGGCCTTGGGGGGCTACTTCTATGCGCTGGAGCTGGGAAATCCAGTCCGGAACTGGGACTTCATGCCTGGAGCCGGGACATCCAGCCTGGAGCTGGGACATCCAGGCTGGAGATGGGACTTCTAGTGTTTTCAGCATCCCTTAAATTTTTCACACTTTTTTATATTGCAGCCATTTGTTAAAATCATTTAAGTTCTTTTTTTCCCTCAGTGTACACACAGCACCCCATATTGACAGAAAAAAAATGGAATTGTTGAAAGTTTTGCTGATTTATTAAAAAAAAAACAACAACTGAAAGATCACACAGCCATAGGTATTTAGACCCTTTGCTGTGACACTCATATATTTAACTCGGGTACTGTCCATTTCTTCTGATCATCCTTAAGATGGTTCTACACCTTCATTGGAGTCCAGCTGTGTTTGATTATACTGATTGGACTTGATTAGGAAAGCCACACCCATGTCTGTATAAGACCTTACAGCGCACAGTGCATGTCAGAGTAAATGAGAATCATGAGGTCAAAGGAACTGTCTGAAGAGCTCAGAGACAGAATTGTGGCAAGGCACAGATCTGGCCATGGTTGCATTTTTTTTTTGCTGCACTTAAGGTTCCTAAGAACACAGTGGCCTTCATAAATCCTGAAATGGAAGACGTTTGGGACGATCAGAACCCTTCCTAGAGCTGGCCGTCCGGCCAAACTGAGCAATTGGGGGAGAAGAACCTTGGTGAGAGAGGTAAAGAAGAACCCAAAGATCACTGTGGCTGAGCTCCAGAGATGCAGTCGGGAGATGGGAGAAAGTTCTAGAAAGTCAACCATCACTGCAGCCCTCCACCAGTCGGGGCTTTATGGCAGAGTAGCTCGACGGAAGCCTCTCCTCAGTGCAAGACACATGAAAGCCCGCATGGAGTTTGCTAAAAAACACCTGAAGGACTCCAAGATGGTGAGAAATAAAATTCTCTGGTCTGATGAGACCAAGATAGAAATTGTTAGCCTTAATTCTAAGTGGCATGTGTGGAGAAAACCAGGCACTGCTCATCACCTGTCCAATACAGTCCCAAAAGTGAAGCATGGTGGTGGCAGCATCATGCTGTGGGTGTGTTTTTCAGCTGCAGGGACAGGAAGACTGGTTGCATTGGAAGAAAAGATGAATGCGGCCAAGTACAGGGATATACTGGACGAAAACCTTCTCCAAAGTGCTCAGAAACTCAGACTGGGCCGAAGGTTCACCTTAAAAAAAAAGACAATGACCCTAAGCACACACCTAAAATACCGAAGGAGTGGTTTCAGAACAACTCCGTGACTGTTTTTGAATGGCCCAGATAGAGCCCAGACTTAAACCCAATTGTGCATCTCTAGAAAGACATGGATAGGGCTGCCCACCAACGTTCACCATCCAACCTGACAGAACCGGAGAGGATCTTCGAAGAGGAATGGCAGACGATCCCCAAATCAGGGTGTGAAGAACTTGTTGCATCATTCCCAAAAAGACTCATGGCTGTATTAGCTCAAAAGGGTGTTTCTACTAAATACTGAGCAAAGGGTCTGAATACTTATGGCTGTGTGATATTTCAGTTTTTCTTTATTAATAAATCTGCAAAAATCTCAACAATTCACTTTTTTTCCCTGTCAATATGGGGTGCTATGTGTACATTAATGTGGAATAAAATGAATTTAAATGATTTTAACAAATGGCTGCAATATAAAAAAAGAATGAAAAATGTAAGGGTTTTTAATTTAATTTTTCA
Organism: Phycodurus eques; assembly: GCF_024500275.1. Taxonomy (NCBI): domain Eukaryota; kingdom Metazoa; phylum Chordata; class Actinopteri; order Syngnathiformes; family Syngnathidae; genus Phycodurus; species Phycodurus eques. The sequence goes on along the minus strand of NC_084526.1, from coordinate 31,509,608 downwards.
TATGCGTCACCCTGAATAAAAATGTTGATTTTATTAATTACCATCATTACCAAATTCAAATACTGGTAAATTTCACCTCCCAATTGGCAGAGGGTGTCCATGAGCAACTATCAGCTACCTCTCTCATGGCATTCCAAAATAGGCTGGTCCTCGATAATATGTTAGCGGAAGAAGGGGGTGCCTACTCTTGAATCAAGGGTCACTGATGCACGATTATCCCCAACAATACGGCACCAAACAGAAAGATCACCAGAGCCATGAAAGGATTGCAAGCCATGTCTGTTAAAGTTAAATCAATGTCTGGAGTGGATGACAACCCATTCCATAGCCTGCTGAACATGATGTTTGGTAAATGGAAAGGTCTCATGACGACCATCCTGGTTGTCATTGCTGTGCTTGCTTTGTGTGGATGTTGTATCATTCCTCGTGTCAGGAGTCTTATCCTCCGGATTGTCCACATGGCCTTTGAGGGGAAGGACTCCCACGGCCAATATCAGCTGCTTCCCCTGAAAGAGGACGTGGAGACCATAAGCGCGCTCGCTCCGTTGGAGGTCGCCTCTGTATCCTCTCCTTAAGTTTTTTTTTATATTTGCTATATTCAATTTGGGCTATATTAAGTATTAGAGCGAACTTGGCTGCATATTTAGAGGGTGTCGATCTCTGATTAAAAGGGTACCATGGCACATTCATGTGGAATAAAATGAATTTAAATGATTTTAGCAAATGGCTGCAATATAAAACAGAGTGACCCGCGACCCTAGTGAGGAGAAGCGGCTCAGAAAATGGATGGATGGATGGATAAAACAGAGTGAAAAATTGAAGGGAGTCTGAAAACTTTCCGTACCCACTGTATTAAGGCTTGTTCGAGAGTGGTGGCTGTCCCCTCATTGCCATCAGTGTCAGAACTAATGGGATATGGTTTTGCCGTTTAATTTGTTTGTGCTTGAACAGTGGTGCTTTGTTGCAGTGAAGATAAAGTGAAGTGAAGATAAGGGTGTGGGGGTGTGCTGCTTGAAAGTTCCCAGTAGGGTGCAAGTGGAGGTCACAGGAAACATCTGTCGGAGATAACCGTTGTTACAAAGCGTTGCTGCAAACCTTATGAGGCAGTGAGAAGTGTTGAGACAGCGTCTGGCACTAGCGGCAAACGGCCATCATTCTGCATAGCAACGATGACGTCAATGGACCCTGGACCAACCAGACGAAGACAACTCCACACTTCCTTTTTGAAAAATTATATAAGTCTGGGTCCCAGAACAGATAGCTTTTGTTCGGACTACACTAGCTCTGCTAAGGCTAAGATAGGGGTAGACCTAGAGCTCTGAAGTATGTATAGACTCCTCTGTCAGGAGGCTTTTAATACATCGTTATAATCGTAGTTCTTTCCCGAAAACGAACACGCTTGGAACCTCGAGAGTTAATAGGTGATTTTAAAACACAGGTTCCTTTAGAACACACAGGTGAACCTGTACGCGCGCGCACACACGCACACACACACCTCTTTCTTGCGCCATTGTCGGGTCACGTGCATTGCAGGAACCACCCTTTCTGAAAAAAAAATTGGAATTGTCATGGAGTGTAGGTAAATACAAAAATCTCTTCAAATTACCCCTTAGACGAAGTACAGGGTGCTTGACCTGACTACACACGACCTTCTGGGGACTTTGTTTGGTTTTCTTCACTTCTGGGGTCCGTATCGTTACACAGTGATTGTTTTTTCTCTCTTGCTGGGTACCACTTACACAAACGTAAGCCTACTTTGTGGAACCACTCACATGATGTGTTTTTCTTAGAAGCACACCATTAGATTTTTTTTCTTTAACCAGACAGTTCTTCTCTTTCTCTGGGACTTCTGAACTTTAATTTCTGTTTAACACAAAACAGGTGTTCTGGTTTTATAGGTTTGATATTCATGATGCTTTGTGTTTTGTTGTAAACTGTACAAATAATTGAACAGCCATAGAAGTCCAGAATTTTCTTTGTTTACGTACCAACGTGCATGAAGCTATATACAATTGGTATTACAAATGTCTCTATCAGAATAATCTACAGTACCTGAATGATTTTACATAATTGTCTGCTGTCAATAGCAGCAATGTATGCATTTACTGTATACAAAAGTTTTTTTCTGATGTTTGATAAACAAAAGTGTATTCCCCCAGGAACAACAGAGTGCAACATAAACTAGTCACAGTCTTTTATACTGGCTAAGCCACTATATATCCTAAACTTGAAACTCCCTTCACAGGAAAATCAAAGATGGGTATGAAATAATCAGACCAAGGCAACACTGAAGAGTTAAAGTACAGTATACTGTAAATTAGAGAGAGAAACAAGAATAAAATGAACAGAGAATAAGTAATATCCAATAAGAATAACAAACACACACAATCAACTCTGTTTCAAATGCAACAAGTTATTCAAAGCCTTTTCACACTGCACTAATATCGGCGCACTGTACAGTCAACTAACCCATTCATTATTTATGTGCTACCGCAGCGCTACAATATAGTGCCATGTCACCGCAGTCAGTGGCGCACAAGATGGGCGCTGCAGCTGCAGCTTAGTATGCCCGAATTGAAACATTTTCGGTGCAGATCAGACTCCTGTGATGTCATCTCGCCACATCCAATAGGAGAGCTAGTGACGGAGTAATTCACTGGGAAAACTGCGGTGGAGTGACACACCGATGCCATACTCTGACATGGTTTAAATGTGATAAGAAATGTGGCTTTACCATTTTCAACAATAAAAATGTTAGATTAAAATACAATAGAGCATAGTACAAAAACAGGCTACCAAACTGCTCCATGCTCAGCCAAAATAAAGTACACCTCAAAGTGGTCTTTGTGGAGCTGTAGCTCACAGCAGAACCCAAACTTTTTCTTTGCGGCTATACGGCTCCTCCTCTTTCATAAGAATCAAAGTCAGGGCTTTATTTCGCAACAGGGTCAAATAAATATTGCCAAGATATGACCATTAATGACACACAAACCAGCGTGAATCGGCAACAGGTTACTTCCTGTTCAATTGCCTAGTAATCACTGCATATATGGGCATGCTTGCACCATATATGCAGGCGAGCTTGCGCTGTCTTGAGTCCTACCCTGTGGTGTGGGCTGCACATTTCAAGTGCAGTGTGTAAAGGCCTTTAGAAGCTATTTGAGTAACAAAACTGCACGAATGCTCTGAAATTTTCCTTCCCCCCAAAAAGAATCAAAGAATGTCCACAATCCATATTACATCACATGCCAAGAAAACACACTGACAACCAAACCATATATAAATCCGATTTAAGAACGCTCTTAAAAAACTTGCCTCTCTCCTTTTTTGGTGATCTTGGTTTACATTTGGTATGTTGAGGTGTGATGGTGCTGTGGTGATGCATCATCAAGTTGTACATCAGACGATGCATCCTCTTTCCTCTGATTAGATGTTACGTTACTCCCTACAACAGAGCAAACGAATATACTATATACTGTAAAACCAGAGAAGTCTACCACAGCTCAATAAAACATCCTCCTCACTTCACGATGTGTGAAAAAAACAGTCGACTATTGTGGCCACAGTCGTGGTTCTCACTGATTGTGTAGCACGTGACACACTATTCAACCCCTTTATGTTAATTGAAGTTTTAGCTAAATGCAAACGGATTTGCCCTATCGTCAACTACGCAGGAGTGGTCACATTTAAAATCTTATGTAAATTCTAACCTTCATTCTCTGACCTCTTTTTCCCCTGATCTTGATCCATCTGAAGTGTTGGCAGAGTTTCTTCTCAACAGATAACAGGGCTTCAAACACAGCATCCTGAGGGTCTGCTGTATTATTAGATAAATATGCTGTCATGGGTATCTTAGACACCTACCCTGCTCTTTGTCGGTTAAAAAGTATGTCTTGAGTCAATGTAACCTTGGCCAGTTGTGACCATGACTGAGGAGATGTCTCAGTGGATAGTTTTGCGCTGAAATACTGCTGTTTGTCATTCAAATAGGAATGAGGAATTTGCACATCCTTTGTGAAAGGAAGCAGCAGAGGGATGTTCTACCTGGATTCCTGCAGTGTCCTCAGCAATGGAGCTGAAATCATTTATATCCAGCGTCTTTCATACATTCTGCATCTTTGGCAGCACTGTAGTTGTTTTGTACATTTACACGACTTTCAACAAGCATGAATATCTTTGTCAAGCTGGGTCCAATTTTGAGAGCAAGACTTGGGCACTTGTAAGAATTGGTTGCGCTGTCATAGTCCAACACCTCTTTCACTGCCTGAATAACTTTCATGAAGTTAGATGGTCTGATGTGGTTTAAAATTGACTTAATTGAAGTTGTTTTCCTGGAACACAGCAGAAATCTTCCAAGCGCTCTTAATTTCTGCCAGATATATTCATGTTTGCCAGGATCATATCCCAGTCTGTTGTACGGTTGGTCAACGTACTCCAGGATACAAAAGTCAGCTTTTATTGCTGAAGAAACCTCATCTTGGACCATGTTGTTTCATAGTTTCTACAAGTCCTGTTTGACACCAAGTGGGGGAAGTGTAGTAAATGCACAATGGGCCTGGATACGGGTTTTCCCTGGTCTGTGTGGTGAAGGCCTCAGCTTGCAAATTGGCATGTGCCCCCAAAGAAGCTTCTTGGCAAAAAAACCTTGACAATATGCACAATGTAAGAAATCCTTTGAATTTGAATGCTGTCTTGGCTGCTTGCGAGGAACAAGATTACCAATCCAGGAATTTTGTACCTCAAGGTTGTGTGCAAAGTTACCCCTGTTTCTCAAATGTTCCAGATGAACTTACGTTTCTTTGGAACCTTTGCTGTAAGCAAAAACCTGTGCAAACTCTGACTAATCCGCATGTGCGAGTTGTAAATGCCATGTAGTTACCAACTTGCAGAACAAACAGTACTGTTTCTTGTTGCTTAGTCTTGACCGATTCTTTATTTTTTTGTTTTTGCTGACAGCAGGTATGGAAAGTCACTGAACAGAATCTTTATCATTTGTAAGAAGGGAAGAGGAGCTATGAGGAAGACTTTGGTCCTGGTCAAAATCGACCACTGAGGTTTTGAAAAGGGAAGCAGCGTGTCCTACCACAGCAGTCTAGTTAGATGAGTCTGCTTGGCTGCCTGGTGGTGAATGATGAAGCACACTTGTCAAACGTTGCCTTTTACGCATTGGCCCAGCGCCACTTGTCCTCCTAACAAGTGAATGCCCTCCATTAACAACATGCTTTGAGGAAGCTTTTGATGTACATGGTGAGGGAGAAAAATCTCTTATGGCATCACTATAGTTCACCAAACTTCACTTCTGTCTGAACCATTAGAGTCCTCACTTGTTGCTGGAATGTATTCATCTACACTGTCATCTGAGGTGGGGTTAAAATGCTTATCCGTATCAAAGTGAAAATGATTTTCCATGTAAAATAAACAACAAAAATATGAAGGACGGAAGGCAGAAGACCGATAAAATATCTGCAATTTTCTTTTGAAACATTTCCTTTTATCTGTGTGTTGTTTACCTGCATACTTTTGGTCCTCCTGAGCCTTGGGATGGTAACGGGGTCTGGATCTGAGAGGCCAAAATCAGGGGGAGGATTTGACGATGCTTTGTTTGTCGTTGCCGTTTTGTGGCGTGTCCTTTTTGTCGAACAGTTGTGACGTTTGTAGCCTTTTGATGACATATAAGTCAGATGTGTGCCCCGTGAGCATCCATACCGCAACTATGTCAGATACATATCTGAATTATAACCACATATGAAAGAGGATATGAAAACAATCGGAATTGTACTGTTCACATTGACATTAAAGAATCTGATACATCACACTGGGCAAAAAAAAATAACTTTAATAATAGCAACTTTCATGTGGGCATGGTAGCCGACTGGTTAGAGCGTCTGCCTCACAGTTCTGAGGACCGGGGTTCAATCCCCATCCCCGCCTGTGTGGAGTTTGCATGTTCACCCCGTGCCTGCGTGGGTTTTCTCCGGGCACTCCGGTTTTCTGCCACATCCCAAACACATGCATGGTAGGTTAATTGACAACACTATATTGCACGTAGGTGTGAATATGTGTGCGAATGGTTGTTTGTTTATATGTGCCATGCGATTGGCTGGCAACCATTTTCAGGGTGTACCCCGCTTCCTGCCCGATGATAGCTGGGATAGGCTCCAGCACGCCCCCGACCCTAGTGAGGAGAAGCGGCTCAGAAAATGGATGGATGGATGGAACTTCCATGTGCTATTCATATAAAAGACACTGTAAATATGCATAATATCATAGCTAGCTGAGGGGGAGGAAGGAAAACAAACAAAGAATATGCAATAATAAACAATGACAATTGAGTCAGAAAAAGTAAAACATACGGGTATTGCGAATTTAAGAACCCAAAATGAAGCACATAAAAGACTGGCAGAGCCTAAAGTTACCAAGTTACACAGATGTGGTGACAACTAGATTCGTAGATCATCCCACAGTAAGGACATATTACCACTTGTGATGGTGTTTTCATATAACCAGGGAAAAGGTTATTATCTCTCATTAATGTCAAAGTAATTTATTTTACGGGGATCCCACAAACAAGGTATATCTAACGAATATCTTTGACAGACGGCCCAAATAACAACCTGACTGGACACCACAACACCACAACAAAGCGAATGAACCTTTAAGCAGGCACACAGCTTAAGTGACAATCATCTTGAAACATCAAATACATTTTGAAGACATGACTAATTTGTAAAAAAAAATACATGAACATTTGGCACACAATAACATCAGATTAATCCGCACGGTGGCCGACTGGTTAGAGCGTCAGCCTCACATTTCTGAGGACCGGGGTTCAATCCCCGGCCCCGCCTGTGTGGAGTTTGCATGTTCTCCCCGTGCCTGCGTGGGTTTTCTCCGGGCACTCCGGTTTCCTCCCACATCCCAAAACATGCATGAATTGGAGACTCTAAATTGCCCGTAGGTGCGAATGGTTGTTTGTTCGTATGTCCCCTGCGATTGGCTGGCAATCAGGGTGTACCCCACCTCCTGCCCGATGACAGCTAGGATAGGCTCCAGCACGCCCGCGACCGTAGTGAGGAGAAGTACTGTCATAACTAAAGTAAATGTAGCACGTTACTACCCACCTTTGGTTGTGGGTTCCAGTCAGGTTATTATTTTGGCTATCTAACAAAATGAACTTGTCAGATTTATCTACAAAATGAACTTGTCAGATTTATCTCTTTATCTCTCAAGGCCCCGGGGGTGGATGAGATTCGCGCGGACTTCCTCAAGGGTCTGGATGTTGTAGGGCTGTCCTGGTTAACACGCCTCTGCAACATCGCGTGGATATCGGGGACAGTGCCTCTGAATTGGCAGACTGGGTTGTGTTCCAATTACAGGGGGGATCACACTCCTCAGCCTCCCTGGTAAGGTCTATTCAAGGGTGCTGGAGAGGAGGGTCCGTCGGTAAGTCGAATCTCAAATTCAGGAGGAGCAGTGTGGTTTTCGTCCTGACCTTGGAATAGTGGACCAGCTCTACACCCATGGCAGGGTCCTCGAAGGTGCATGGGAGTTCGCCCAACCAGTCTACATGTGTTTTGTGGACTTGGAGAAGGCGTTGGACCGTGCCCCTCGGGGGGTCCTGTGGGGGGTGCTTTGGGAGTATGGGGTACCGAACCCCCTGATACTAGCCGTTCAGTCCCTGTACGACCGGAGTCAGAGTTTGGTCCGCATATCCAGCAGTAAGTCGGACTCTTTCCCGGTGAGGGTTGGACTCCGCCAAGGCTGCCCTTTGTCACCGATTCTGTTCATAACTTTTATGGACAGAATTATGGACAGCCGAGGCGTAGAGGGGGTCCGGTTTGGTGCCCTCAGTATTGCATCTCTGCTTTTTGCTTTTTATTTCATACTAAAATGCTAGCTGCTCAAATGAAGTTGCACAATCGGCTCCTTGTGCCTTTTTAATGACATCTTTTTTTTATACTTACAAGAAATTTTAACTGAAATTGATATGTTTTTTTATTTATTTATTTTTCCAGTCCACCCCTCAGGTCAGTCTGGTGGCCGTCCAGGCTACCCAAGGTGAGGTGCTTGGCTGAGCGGTTCAGGTCGTCCAGGACGCCAAGCACCAGTGTCTTTACTGGGCCATTCAGGCGGGCGGCCACAGTGCCGAACCCAATGGTAGTGCAGGGGCCAGGCAATAGGGTCTGGTGGCGGCAGCTGGACGAGCGCCGCCGGAGCCGGGACGGAAGCCTGCCGCAGCTGCCGAGGAGCAGGGACGGGAGCCTGCTGCAGCTGCCGAGGAGCAGGGACGGGAGCCTGCTGCCACTGCCGACGAGCAGGGACGTGAGCCTGCCGCCGCTGCCGACGAGCAGGGACGGTAGCCTGCTGCAGCTGCCGACGAGCAGGGACGGGGTCTGCAGTCGATTCCTCAGCCTTTATGTAGCTGTTAATACAACAGAATGCAACTTGTTACAGGGAGAACTGCTAGTGAATTAGTTAAATGCTCCAGCAGTAAAGTAACTCACACATCAGTCATCTGTTATGTTTAAATAGTGTAATGTAATATCCAACTTAGTGATTGTATTAAATGCAGCAGTAGTAAATTTGGTAGAAATACATTTAAAAGTAACAAAAGCACCAACACTCGTCTGATGATGAACATGAAAATAAATGTCAATAAATACTGTGACATCACTGTCACAAGACAGTCAAGGTCAAGACTGAGCATGCCCAGACACATATCTTTGAGGGCGGTCCCCTAGAAAATTTAAGATCATGTATTTACTATGGTGTACAAGAACACAGAGTAGAAGGCTCAAAAGTGTTGTTGTTTCTAAAGGCAACAGCAACCGCAGCAGGCTCCACAGCAACAACAGCCATCTAGCCAGTTCTACTGCGACGAGGACTGGTCCGATTACCAATTGGGATGCCCGGAGCCCGGGGACGGAGGAAAGGCAGAGACTCTTATCCCCGCTAAGGTGGACAAGACGGACATCCAAATGCTAGTGGACACAGGTGCCACATATTCGTCTGTATGTCTACCACTTCCCGCATCCAAACACTCAGGGAAGATGACCACCTTAATGGGCTTTGCAGGGGTTCCCATGAGTCTGCCGATTTCGACACCATTAAAGACTGAAATTGCTGGACAGACACATGAACATCAGTTTCTCCTGATGAAGGGGGAGCTCCAGTGAACCTGATGGGCAGAGATCTGCTTATCAAAACCAGGGCTACCATCCTTTGCAGCCCGGACAGACTGACAATACGGTTCCCAGATGGGACCGTGATGAACCTTTCCCACCGGATGGAACATGGTGCAACATGAACTCCCGGAAGCAACCGCTGACATGTATTGGGCCCGACTTCAACCAGAAACAAAGGCCGGAGGCGTCACTACTCGGCCTTCCTGCAGTGGAAGCCCTGGATTGACTCTCTTGCCTCCTACAGCCCTCCGATCGATCCCCTCCATCTCACACTGTACTATGACAAAAATTATGATTTGGTTTACAGCGAAGCCTATGAGTCAATACAGGATGAAAACTGGATGCTCAATAGTACATGTATTTACACAGGGAAGCAAGGTTTGGCAGCTGCCTCCACCTTGATGCCAGACCAGAGTGAGTGGTTTATGATGAGTTCAACATCTTTTCCACACATTTCACTTGTACTTGCACTAGGTCATGAAGCCCGAGAACTGGGACCCATGGTAAGGAAATGCCATTCGGCGAAGGATTGGCAACAAGGTCAAATACCCAATGTGTTGTACTCTCCTAGTACTAAATTATTTTGTATTCAGGGTGCCGCAGTGGACGAGGGGGTGTTTGAGCATGTGACACTGGCCCGATTCCATGGCAGAGAGCTCTCTGACCATGAGGACGCCGTACAGCTGTTGAACTCGCTGCCGGACTCACTGTGGTCCGATGGGCCTGCCGATGGGGGACTATGTTCATCCATGACTCCGATAACGTTCGAGGTAGACCCGACTGCTTTTGTTAACGTGCCGCAGTACCCCTGTAAACAAGAGGCCGCTGAAGACATCGCAGAGACCCAAAGTCTGACTTCCAAACTTTGGTCCAGAAATGATTTTGTGAAACCCTCAGCTCAAGCTGCAGAACTGCTGGCCATGTGCAGGGCAAGTTACTAATTATTAATGGTGCAGCAGTTGCCACGGCTAAGAAAGTAGCAGGCTATGAAACGGATGCTGAAGGTAACTATGTTGTCAAGCAGGATCAGTTGATAGACTTTCTCCCTGCAGTTCATGGGGTTAGTGGTTGAGGAAGCACACGCCCTGACACATGAGAGTTATGTGTCAATGCTTAAAAAGCTGCACTTTTGGTGGCACCCTGATCTTCTGCATAAGGTAAAGGAGTTTTTTGTTTCTTGTGATATATGTCAGAATTTCAGTGTTGGCCCTACAACGAAGAGGGAACTGCAACCCACTGAGATGGGCCGATGCCCGAATGATGTGTTGGTAATGGACTGCACCGACATGGTAGTCCCAGCCCAAGGAAAAAGGTACCTATTAATGATTCTCGACACGTTTTCTGGATGGCCTGATGCCTATCCTTGTGCAAAAGAGGATGCTCTGTCCGTCATCAAAGCGCTGGTTAACCATAATATCCCGACACATTGGTTTTCATGAGTAATCAGATTGGACAAGTGGTTCCACGTGTCACAGACACGCCCTGCGCAGCCTTCTATTGTGGAGTAAAAAAAAAAAAAACGTGGACTAAGTGTGGAAGGTATAAATATTCTGTGTGATACGTCTTATTAATTGTGTACACAATATAAAGAAAACCCTTGAACTATGATAAATATAATTATATGAACATATATGTAAATATATATATAAAGCGCTTTAAAGGGTACCCATTATATTTATTACACATATAAATAAGGTATAAGTATTGTGGGAATACATAGATATGCACTGGATTTTCTGGAAGATAAATTAAATAATAGATAAATTAACGTGTGTGCCTGGAGGATGTGATCATGCGAGAGTTGCGTCGTGGCTTTCTACTTCCGGGTTGGCGGAGCGGACCAGCCGCGCTATGCGTGCCCAGGGAAGCAGCCTGAAAACAGTACCGGATGTTTTCGTTCTCAGAAATCCGATGGAGTTTGCATGTTCTCCGCCTGCCTGTGTGGTTTTTCTCCGGGTACTCCAGTTTCCTCCCACATTCCAAAAGCATGCATGGTTGGTTGATTGAAGGCTCTAAATTGTGCGTAGGTGTGAATGTGAGTGTGAATGGTTGTTTGTCTATATGTGCCTTGCGATTGGCCAGCGACCAGTTCAGGGTGTACCCCGCCTCTCGCCCGAAGATAGCTGGGATAGGCTCCAGCATGCCCGCAACCCTATTGAGGATAGTAGAAAAAGTTTTAAAATGATTTATTGTGGTCTACATTTTTTTATCTCATAAAAACCTTGCATTTGAACAGGGGTTCTCTTTATATCCACTGTATGTGCCTCTGTCTCTTTCTTTGAGTTTTTGCCACAGATAAAGACACTCAAGAGATTAATTTGCGTTTCAAGACATAAAACTCCCAGAACCTAAGGGAGTTAAGTGGAACAGTGACTGTTTACAGCGGTGAAATTTTCCAAGGGCAATCATCATAATCCAGACGGCAATTAAACACAACCCTGTGTCCCATCAGAATGCCAAGGAATTAAAAAGGTGCCAATAAATGTCATAATGCTGGGAGAACAAAATCATACTTTTTTAAAGAAGTTGTAATGTTGTGAGAGAAAAATAGTATTTGCTCAAGATTATTATTAAAAAGAAATTATCTTTACAAGATCAAAGACAGGATGTTGGGATGGAAAGTTGTAATTATATGAAAATAAAGTGGTATTTTTCCAAGATTAAGTCATATTAACATGATATTAAAGGCCAAATCTTATGAGGGAAGAAAGTCAATGTCAACATTTTAATCAGCAAATTTTAAAAATGCAACTTTAGTCTAGTAATATATTATTCTGGAAAAGACACCTATAATCAAGATAAAATAGGATGATATCCTCGAAAAAACATACATTTAATTCTCAAATAAAATAGGGCTATATTATAAAAATAATATGCCTTTTTTTCTAAAGTTAAAACAGGACTGTATTCCTGTAATAATAAACCATTTGTTCTATAAAAAAAAAAAACTTTATTCATGCAGGGATGTCAGATTTATTTGCTGATATGTCACACTCATATCAGAGCTTTTAAGCTTTTAAAGCTAAGGTATGGAGGAGTAATAGATTACTACGTTTGTTTTATTGGCCACTGCACCCTGCCCCCCAGACACATACACAAATTTTTGTACACGGTTTTAAATATTAAAATTCATTAAATATGAATTGCAAATTATTTTGTGGACCCCACAGCTGCAGTTTGCGGACCCCCGCAGCTCCTCAGACCTTAGTTTGAGAACCCCTGAGTAAAACGACTGTATATACTCTGTATTTGTGGACCAAAATGAATTTGAATTGAAACATAGCTTAGTGAGTAAAATATGTCTTTATTAAATATATTTCGTAGATAACTATTAATTTCAAAGGCTGCGATTAATAGCATTAATTTTTACTCGTCAATACACCTTTTTAAGCGTACTTTTTAAAGTTATTTCTGTCCCTCTGTCACCCTGCACTCATGCTCTTTCCTCCTCCACAACTGCTTCTTTCCAAGCCATTTCATTTTCTCAGTATTCATTCTCAAGCTGTCAACACATTGTCCAATACAATACACTAGAATTTGAATATGAAATGCATGACTATCAAGTTAGTTCAAAGTGTTTCAAGGTTTTTGGCACTTGGTTTATGAAAAGCAAGTAATGGCGAGTCCTTGGCTTCCACATACATATTGCTCCACCCGTGTGTCTGTTGTGTTTGGGACACCTGGGCCATGCTGTCTACTTGCATGTGACGGCTGCCGTGCTGAGCAGCTGCGCCCTTGCCTGCGGTGTTCACAAAGACAGATGCTGCTGCTTTATCTCTGATCATGCCAGTCCGATCTTTTGTCGTAAATAATATCATGTATAATTGATGACATATTATTAATTATTGAATCAATTCTCTCCATCATTCTGCTGGGGGACTTCAATGCTAATTGGACATCTGTGTGCAATCTGGACTGATTGTCTATAATGACCACCATGTTCAAGCATAAGGATGTCGATATGTGCATTGGCACTCGGACACCCGAGGCTGCAGTTCGATGATCGACTTTGTGATCGTGTTACGGTGTCAGCTGTTAGTGTGTTGGAGAGAGAGAGAATGAGAGAGAGAGAGAGAGAGAGAGAGAGAGACCCACAACCATACGGGGCACAAACTTTCATAGGCATGTGAGTTCCCATTCACTTTTATTCTGGGATCAACAAAAAATTCAGTTTTGAGTGAGTCAGGACTTTGGGCTTTTTCTTTTTTTTTTTCTTGATCATTGGAGTTGAGGTTCTCGTGTAATCTCTGGCCTCAGTAGGCAGGAATAGCAATAAGGCAGGTGTCTTGTCTGACAGCAGATTCCAGCTCAACTCATCTTGAAAAGCCATTCAGCCCCTTTGTGTTTGACATCTAATAAACCTCGACTTAAATTAGAAGCCCATTAATGCCACATAATGGCGCTTTGCTGCACTCCTTGCTCCAAGCCCCATCACACATCCTCCATGAGGAATTACACTATGCTGCATGGGTAAGGCCTTACCTATAGGCCACACTCTATTAAAAAGTTTCAGCAGAAGATGGAAGAGCCACAAGGGGAGGCTGAACCCTTTGGCTGCACAATTACTTGCTATCTAACGGTATAATTAAAGACAGTCTAGTAGTCATTATGGCATTGACCTTCTTTCCACCTCGTGACTCTTTACTGTCTTTTTGGTTGAGGAGAAACACATTAATCCAAGTTACACTCTTAATTATGTTTATCTATAGCACAACTGGTCAGATAATCTCACATTTGGATATCATTCCTTCTGAGACCCTTGTGTTTCAATATCTGTCACACACTCCTGCCAATAAAATAATATCTTTATGACTGCAATTGTCATATTTCATCTGACATAGTTTTTCAATCTCCTGGCATCTTGACTACGACAAGAAATTGTTATGGCTCGTTTAATTCTCCAGTTGAATTTTTTTGTAAATGTCAGCAATGAGCATTAACCAGAGCAAATGAAAACAAACATAGCTCAAAGTCCTGTCAAGCTGATTTAAGATGTGTGAGACTTTCCTCGTAGTGCCATGGACTGGTTTCTTGCGTCTCTAAAATAAATGTATACATCTGTTTTCACAAGAATGCTTTGGTGTGGCAAGTGTTGATGCAGGGCTGCATACACTGCCAGGGAATGCTACAACAGTGTCCCTTTGCCTCAGGTTGCTGAACCTATGTTGAACCAACAACTGCGAGAATTCATATCTTTTTGCATGCAACCCTGGCTATTTTTTTATTACCTGGGTACTTTATGAAGTCAGAGAAGTAGCACTAACAAGATATTCAACATTGCTGTTTTGTCTAGTCATATTTTAAGCAATGTTGTGTTACATACTGGCATGGGAAAGCCAACAGAGGTGGATGGGTTCACCTTTGTGCAAAAGACCAGATTTGGCTTCAAAATGGAGATGGAGGATATGGTGCATAATACAGTAGTGCATTGACTTAAAAAAATAACCCTCTAAATATGTAATCAAAGCATCTTAAAAGGAACAAACAGTTCGCTTGCATAAAATAAAACGAACAAATACAGCTTTTGTTGTCTGGCTAGTTATTTAAATGTGTTTGTGAGTGAGCTGTTTTGGAGGTTCGTCCCCACTATATCGTTAAATTAGCCAATGGTGGCCATTAATTTGTAGTCAGGGTACGGAGAGGTGAAACCTTACACCATAGATAAGCAGAGCTGCACTTAGTTTTGTTGGATGCACAGATTAGCATTATTTTACAGCACTAGCTTAGTTAATTGCTCAGTGAAGTTTTGGCACATTGGCAGTGGGGGCTAAATTGTGTTTGCTGATGTGTCCGATGCCAGATACAAGGATCGGCACAACTGACAGGTATAATTCGGCGGTTTGGTGCTGCCTCCTTGAGGGAAATTAGAATACATTCTGTCTTTGTGGGGCCTTCTGTGTGCTTTACTTGTTTAGATTTGGAGCGCTACTGTGCAGCCACCCCTAGCTCTGCCCATGGCTCTCATGGTAATGTACTGTAATTCATACTCCCCATTGGCCCAGGAGTATGTGACTGCCTCACTTGGCAGAACGATCCTCTTGAACAGCATAATTTTTAGCCAGATAAGAAATATCGTGTCAAGTGTGCAGTAATTCTTTTTCCTTGGGTATTTTGATGATAGCATGTCACAAACGTAATGAAAAAATATGTTTTCAGTTGTCAAAAAATGCATCATGTCTCCTTTAAACAATTTAGGACATGATACAGTAAAATCTGACATACCCAGGAGAACAACGTATTGATGATCAACCAACCACACCTCATCTCCTCCTTTCACTCTTTGAAGTGTGATTTTATGTAATAAACACACAGTATTTTATGGGCTGTATTCATTTTAAAGGCTCTCATGAGCAACAAAAGACACATCTCCCAAGTGAGTTTTACTGCATTGAAACAACTCTATCCGTTTAATTACTCTCCTCTGAGGCGTCAACACAACGCAAGTGCCACCCCCACAACTCATGAATTAATGATCCACATCTCTTGCTGTTATTAGTTAGCTGCTTTGAGAAACAAACTGGTTGAAGTTCATTTAAGAATCACTTTCAAAAATTGGAGGTAAGGTTCAAACAAACTATTAAACCATGGGATAAATATTTCGCATAAATGTTTCTTAGATTAACATTAGCATAAAGTTTTGTTCATCCAATATTGGTGGCTAATAAGAAGGTGCTGCTATTTTAATCTCAAACTAAATAAAGTGGCCAAAATATGCGAAACATAATATGTAATTCAATCCTCACTAGGGTCACAGGTGTGCTGGAGCCTATGCCAACTGACTTTGGACGAGATACAGGGTACACCCTGGACTGGTCACCAGCCAATCGCAGGGCACATATAGAAACATACATTCAAACAACCATTCAAACTCATTATCAATTTCGAGTCTTCAATTAACCTACTATGCATGTTTTTTAAATGTGGGGAAAAAAACAACTTTTTGTTTGTTTCAACAACGGGTCCTCAGCCTCACAGTTCTGAGGACCCGGGTTCAATCCCCGGCCCCGCCTGTGTGGAGTTTGCATGTTCTCCCCGTGCCTGCGTGGGTTTTCTCCGGGCACTACGGTTTCCTCCCACATCCCAAAAACATGCATTAATTGGAGACTCTACATTGTCTGTAGGTGTAAATGTGAGGGTGGATGGTTGTTTGTTTCTATGTGCCCTGCGATTGGCTGGCAACCAGTTCAGGGTGTACCCCGCCTCCTGCCGATGACAGCTGGGATAGGCTCCAGCACGCCCGCGACCCTAGTGAGGAGAAGCGGCTCAGAAAATGGATGGATGGATATTATAGAAATATTCCAAATGTATGCTTTGATGTCTGTGTCAGTGTGTCAACTTTACAGGTGCAGTTACGAGATTTTGAGAACTGTTGGTCTTGATTTGAAGCCCAACAGCATGAAGTGTTGCATTGAACCATAAACAGTTGATTTGCCAAGACTAAAGTTTAAACAATCACTCTATATGCTTGATCTACAGTATGAGTAAGAGTACCAAGTCGGGAGTGTTTTAAGATTAAAATATGATTTTTAAACCCATTTATGGGTCAAAATTGTAGAGTAGGTTCAAGCTGATGGGTGTGGTCTTTCTCCAGTCTCTACGTCCCTTACACACACTCCCTGGGTATTTAACCTTTGGCTCCCACCTCTTATAGGTCTCTTGTCTTTTTTTTCCTCTTGTGACCTGCTTCTCCGTGGTCCTGGCCGGCTAATCTCGCCAGCCACGGGGTGACTTCGGCCAATCCCCCTCCTTTTCTGTTGTCCTCCGGTGCCACCAGGCGCCACTAAGTGCGCGAGCGCCCGCCTCAACCCGACGGTGGCGTTTTCGATCGAAGAAGGTGGCCATGCGGCTTTGATCACTTTTCCTAGCCGCGATCGATCGGCGGCAGCCTCAGGAAGCAACTACTAGCATCCCGTACCGGTCATGCACACGGTTACGAGCGCACCCCGAGAGGACAACAATTTGTCTTCTTCCGCCTTTTTTTTGTATTTTTCTGCATTCTTTTTCTTCTTCAACCAATCCTGCTTCATTATCCTCCTGAGATGTGTGGAGAAAAGACTATCCCCAGAGGCCAACGAACCTACGGTCATAAGTACCACCGTTGTTAGGATGTACAATACTAGCGCCTATTAATTTTGGGGAAATTACTAGTTTCACACAAAATCTCAACTTTGGTCTCTCTCTTGCTCTGCCTGAATGCATTAAACGCTCACACTTTCAACTTTGTTTCAGCAACACACGGTCATATCTTCCCTTTCGTTCCCTTAGTGTTATTTTCTTTCTGTAGTTAGACCCCTCTGTGCGTTGCCCGATAGAGCCCTCGTAGCTTTCATGAAATATTCTATAAAATCCCACTCTGTGTTGTGTTTTGTGTGTGTTTTGGAGTTAAACAAATTAACCTCTGTAATCTAGAACTCATATTTTTTAAGTGTAGAAACCTTTAGATTATGAGACTGATAAAAGGTTTCTCGACGCTTTTCCTACATTGAACACTTATAAAAAAAGAGACGTGGTGCCCTTTACGAGACAAAATTCGCTTTGATTCTGACGTTAAACATCTCTCGGACTAAACCGGATTTAATGCAGACGTTCACCTTTGATGAATTTATTTCTTAAGTAAATTATGTTTTATCCAAACGCCAATATACGCTACACAGGTTTAATGAGTAGTTGGGATAATTCATGCATTTCTATCTGCAGAGTTTGAAGGGCAACCCATGTACATTATTTCAACCGTCACTGGACGACCCACTCTAACAACTAATCCACATCCGCCCCTAAAAATACTCAGACTGAATCTATATGAGGTAAGCATTAGTCTACATAAACTGTTAGCAACCCATCTCCAACTATTGGAATGCATCAAATTAGCTTGTTCAACTCACTAAAGCATTTTAATAAACATGTCCCAAGTAACTTCATGCACATTTGCACATTAAATTATTGCCTTTGCAGGAGCTACACAAAGTTTCTTACAGTATAAATTAATTAGAAGTGATCTTTTTGCTCTCTCAGCTAGATACATGTATCACACGAGTCCCAACTCTTCTGGTTCCATGGTGCTTGTGTCAAAACAAAACATGACTTTCAAAATAAGAGCCTGTATGTACAAATGGATTTAAAATTGCCTGACAGGCAAAACAATCCCAAAGGGCTGGATTGGACTCCCTTAACCTTTGACACCCCTGCTCTATTGTGTCCACTTAGGACCTTGTACTGTCTTACATTTATCTTGCTGTTGATTGAGTTACAGTCTGTGAACTTGACCTAGACAGCCAATCGCCTCTGGGATTTGGTGCGGGAGGTGGGCGTGATCACTGGTGACAGTTCTCCCACAGTGTCACCATGCTTTAGAGTAGCGGCGGCTGAACAGCTTTCCTCATGCGTCCTCGGCATACGTGCGATTACCAAAACGTTGCAGCCCTCCCTCCATAGGCCGCCAGACAAGCTGCTCTTGTGGTTGGAGATTCGTGAGGATTTGCCGAGCATTGCCTTGCAAGCAAGGGTGACTTAGATTACTGTTTCTTTGGCTGAACAGTCATTGAACCTTGCTGCCATCTGCACTTGGATGAGGTACATCTCTGAGAGTCCTTCTCCATTGTAGTGTGGCAGCTTCATTGTCTTCTGCTGATGTGGCTTCTTTGGTGTTGCATGTGGCAGCAAGAAGGCGCTGGGGGCTGGTATCGTCTGCGTCGAGCCCTTGATGGCAGAGTTCACTCCCTCCACTCAAGGCATTCTTGGTGGCGGAGGTCACTTGTCGCCTCTTCAAGCTGACCCCGGTGGCAAGAATTGCTAGTCACCTTTGAGAAGGCACTCTCAAAGGCAGGGCTCACTCATTCCATTGGGCCCATCCATCCTCTTCAGCTCCTTGCCCGGCTTTGAGCAAGCTTCTGCTTCCACCATCTACAAGCCTGTAGTGAAGCCCTTGATTTCCTTGAGAGTGGTTGCCATCCTGCAATCCAATGCAGCGATCTTGAGTCTAACAGCTCAGCATCTCACCTTCCATCTGCCAGTGGATTTACAGCTTTCTGACGGGCAGGACACAGCAGTTCAGGCTGGGGGAGGCCACCTCATCCACACGCAGTATCAGCACTGGGGCGCCCCAAGGTTGTGTCCTCTCTCCGCTGCTCTTCTCTCTCTACACGAACGACTGCACCTCAGCGAACCCGACTGCTGAGAACCCGACTGCTGAGACAGTTCTATACAGCGGTCATCGAATCAGTCCTGTGTTCTTCCATCACAGTCTGGTTTGGTGCTGCTACAAAAAGGACAAACTCTGACTGCAACGGACAATCAAAACTGCTGAAAGGATTGTCGGTACCCCCCTACCCACCATTGAGGACTTGCACGCTGCCAGAACTAAGACAAGGGCGCTACCGATCAATGAAAACTAGAACTAGTAGACATTCCAACAGCTTCTTCCCTCTTGCGATCAACTTCTTAAACAACTAACCTATAATTCCATTACAACAAGCTGGAAATTATTATTTTTTGACTGAGTTCGTTGTCACATTTCTGTGGGGCCAATTATGTATTTATGTATTATGTGTTACTCGTATTACTCGTGCACTCACTGTCGTTCTCTCATTGCACCGGACTATTGCAATATTAGTCATTCGAACTGCTCTAAGTGCTAGAGGACTCTGCATCATTTTGCACAATTGTTTTTTGTCAATGTCTTTATGTCTCCAAAGTGTTACGTTAATTGACTGTCTGTTGTACTAGAGCGGCTCCAACTACCGGAGACAAGTTCCTTGTGTGTTTTGGACATACTTGGCAAATAAAGATGATTCTGATTCTGATGATTCTGATTCTGAACAGGAAATGGTCAGATGGACTTCATCTTGCTGGAGAAGGACAGTTATTATTGGAGCAATCAATAGCCAACAACTAACACGAAAAATGAGCTTCACACACAGTCAAAATGGAGAAATGGTGAATAGACAGACCACTCAAAGTACAAACATTGACACCGCAGGTTAGAACGTCAGCCTCACAATTCTGAGGACTCGGGTTCAATCCCCGGCCCCGCCTGTGTGGAGTTAGCATGTTCTCCCCGTGCCTGCGTGGGTTTTCTCCGGGCACTCCGGTTTCTTCCCACATCCCAGAAACATGCATTAATTGGAGACTCTAAATTTCCCGTAGGCATGACTGTGAGTGCGAATGGTTGTTTGTTTCTATGTGCCCTGTGATTGGCTGGCAACCAGATCAGGGTGTACCCTGCCTCCTGCCCAATGACAGCTGGGATAGTCTCCAGCACGCCCGCGACCCTAGTGAGGAGAAGCGGCTCACAAAATGGATGGATGGATGCATGGATTTTCAAAATGCTGCTTGGCATGCCGGGATGGCCAGCGTCAACTTCCTCTGACGCTACACTATTCTGCCTTGGTGAAGGTCTGTTCCTTACTGAGTGGCTGTCTAGATTCACATCATTCACATCATGGCCACTCATGCCAGAGTAGCATCTGCTCCATTTGCACACTGATTGAGGAGTACCTGTAACATTTGCACAACCAACATTGTCCCAGATGATCGCACTACTCGTCACTTTAAACCGCATACACTCCTTGAAGTCTCAGCGTCCTTTGCACTATGGTCATTGCACCGGACTATTGCAATTTTAGTCGTTCGAACTGCTCTAAGTGCTAGAGGACTCTGCATCTTTTTGCACAATTGTTTTTTGTCAATGTCTTTATGTCCCCAAAGTGTTCTGTAAATTGACTGTTTGTTGTACTAGAGCGGCTCCAACTACCGGAGACAAATTCCTTGTGTGTTTTGGACATACTTGGCAAATAAAGATGATTCTGATTCTGATTCTGATGAAAGTTGTGTAGAGGCAACTGGACTTCTTCTTGGTTGTTGAAATATTTTTATGTCAAATGAAAAAGGCTACTTCAGTTGCAAATTTTAAGTGCAGTTACCTAGGTACATGTGAGGTGTTCATCACAAGCAAAAATAAATTCCGTCCAAAATAAATGTTTAAACAACATTAAACATTTATTTTGTCCGATATGTGAACCTCTTTGACAGTACAGAACACCGTTGAGTTCATGGAAATGACAATGAAAGTGTGAGTACATGTTCTATTGCATTACTAAAACAGAGCACTTTGGGACTTTGGGCTTGCGATTTTATCCAATATGTACAAAACCACTTCATGAATGTTTAATATTATAGCTTGCACCTATGAACAGAATTGAAAAAAAGGAACGTCATATTCCTGTACTGTTTAAGTGAATAAAAGCACAAAAAAAAATTCATGCATAAATTACGCTGAGGCGGCACGGTGGACGACTGGTTAGCACATCCGCCTCACACTTCTGAGAGCCGGGGTTCAAATCCCGGCCCCGCCTGTGTGGAGTTTGCATGTTCTCCCTGTGCCTGCTTGGGTTTTCTCCGGGTACTCTGGTTTCCTCCCACCTCCCAAAAACATGCGTGGTAGGTTAATTGAAGACTCTAAATTGCCCGTAGGTGTGCATGTGAGTGCGAATAGTTAGTTGTCTGTTTGTATGTGCCCTGCGATTGGCTGGCAACCAGTTCAGGGTGTACCCCGCCTCCTGCCCGATGACAGCTGGGATAGGCTCCAGCACGCCCGCGACCCTAGTGAGGAGAAGCGGCTCAGAAAATGGATGGATATATATTTTTTGTTTTATTTCTGAGTTCACAAACTGAACTCAGAAATTTTATTTCTGAGTTCACAAGTTCTGAATCTAAAACACTTGTAAAGTGCCATTTAAATAACTATGAACTTTGTTTTTGTTTTGTTTTGTGTTTGTTTGTTTGTTTGTTTTTTGCATTAATTGAGGTCTGAAAATACTGGTGTTTTATTAAATTTTATTTTTATTTTCTTTAACTAAATGGTCTAAATGACAATATTGGAGTTTGGGACTTAGCTGTCAGTTGGTTATAGAATGACATAAAAATTCATTTTACTAAAAACAAACAAAAAAAACTTTAAATGGAAAAATCAGAGAAACTGATAACTTTGCGACGTTTGTCTTATTTCCTTCCAAAACTCAATACACTGTAATGTATTTGTTATATATATATATATATATATATATATATATATATATATATATATATATATATATATATGTTCCCTTATCCAGCTCTATAAATGCTGGTTGTTTCCCCTTCTGAAGAAAGAGTCACAATGCTATCATCCATAGGGATTAAGGTGAACATTGATTTTGTAATTTGTGGACAGTCGCAAATAAATTTGGTATACATCCATCCATTTTCTGAGCCGCTAGGGTCGCGGGCATGCTGGAGCCTATCCCAGCTGTCATCGGGCAGGAGGCGGGGTACACCCTGAACTGGTTGCCAGCCAATCGCAGTAAATTTGGTATTGATTTTGTAATTCATTAACAGTAACAAAGACTATTTTCTCCTTTCTCACGGTATCTGTGGATTAATTACCAGGGGATTTGTAGTGTACTTGTTCAACAAGTTCTCACAAGAAATTCTCTAAGAATATAAGCGTTTTGCTGAAATGCATTCTATATGATAAATCTATATGAATAAATCTATATGAAGAGTCTCTGTTACGATGGAGGGCAACGTTTATAAAACAGTGGTGAGGCCAGCCATGATGTACGGATAAGAGACAGTGGCACTGAAGTGACGACAGGAAGCAGAGCTGGAGGGGGCGGAAATGAAGATGTTGAGGTTCGTTTTTGGAGTGACCAGGTTGGATAAAATTATAAATGAGCTCATCAGAGGGACAGCCAAGGTTCGATGTTTTGGAGACAAAGTTAGAGAGAGCAGACTTCGATGGTTTGGACACATCCAGAGGAGAAATAGTGAGTATATTGGTAGAAGGATGAGATCATATAATGTATTTTGTATCTTCTACCAAATATGACTAATGGTACAGCCTCTTGTTGAGCCACTTACAGCTGTAGTAAGCAACGGTGGAAGAAGAAGAAGCACGATTCTTCTTTATTTGTATCTGCATGAATGTACAGGATTATATTACCTTTCGGTGGCCAAGGCAGGCACACCAGAAGGAGCAGCATAATGAGTTGGATAGCAGCATTAAATCCATCCATCCATCCATTTTCTGAGCCGCTTTTCCTCACTAGGGTCGCGGACGTGCTGGAGCCTATCCCAACTGTCATCGGGCAGGAGGCGGGGTACACCCTGAACTGGTTGCCAGCCTATCGCAGGGCACATACAAACAAACAACCATTCGCACTCACAGTCATGCCTACGGGCAATTTAGAGTCTCCAATGAATGCATGTTTTTGGGATGTGGGAGGAAACCGGAGTGCCCGGAGAAAACCCACGCAGACACGGGGAGAACATGCAAACTCCACACAGGCGGGGCCGGGGATTGTAACCCGGGTCCTCAGAACTGTGAGGCTGACGCTCTAACCAGTCGGCCACCATGCCGCCCAGCATTAAATCATGATGCATAAACATTTTTTTTTTTTGCTATTAAATTATTTTATTGTAAAATGTGTTTTTAAAGTACAATATTATAGAATGATAATATTCCTTATTTCAAAACACAAATGCAATAACGTTAGTTTATGAGGTGGAGGCGGAGATGGATTAATGGCAATTTCAGTCATTTAAATGGGCAAAGATTATTTGAGATACGAGCGTTTTGAGTTATGAGCGTGATGACAGAACGAATAAACTGGTATCTCAAGGGATCACTACACAGTAATAGTCATAACTGTACCAGCTCAATGTTCATAGGTCTCCTGTCTCGCTTTAATACCTTTCAAGCAGTACCGGTATTTGTCCTGTGTGCTTATCTCAAGTTGTCTCTGGACATTCTGTCGAGACAATACTTGGGAAGGTTTTATTACAATTATCTCTCAAAATTAGCCAGGAAATCATTGATTACTGGCAGTTTACAGTTACAAGTTGGCTCAGAGTCATGCTGGACTAGCAGTAAAAGAGTAAAATGTTTTGGCCTGAGAACCAATGACTGAATATGTCATGGTCTGTGTTTTGGTTTGGGTTGTGTTTAGTTTTGTTCCATGTTTTCCTGTGTTCCATGTTTGTCGTGTGCTCATTAAGTTGTTGTGTCCACCTGTTCTCGTCTGCTTTCTGTTGACCAATCAGCTCTCTCCAGCCACTCATGTCTTGTCCAGGTGTTCCTCGTTGTCTCGTCTATCTGTTTGTATTTAGTTCCCTGGTTTCTTTCATTTCTTGTCGGTTCATTGTCGTTGTCACATGTCTCTGCCATGTCATAGTCGTCAGTTGTCTTTATCATTGTGGTATGTCATTGTCAGGTGTCATTTTCCCTTTCTATTCCACGTCTTACTCACAGGTCATAGTTTGTTTCCAGTTTTAGATATTTGAGTGTTTCTTTGTTACTTTGATTTGATTGGTATCTGTTGTGGGACTTTGTTCAGTTTTCCCTTTTCTAAGATTAAATATTATTTTGAGAATCCTGCACTCCTGCCTTGTCCTCCCTGCTTCCCTGCAATTGGGTCCACCATGTTCTTACCTTGTGTTACTCGCCCTCGCCCTAACCACGTACGTGACAGAATGAACCGACCAGAACAGGACCCAGCGGCAAGAAGATGGCGTCACCCTGGACACCACCAAACTGCCTCCCACTGTCCTCAGCCTGCCATCCATACCTACCCTCCTCCAGTAAGCCCTAACGTTCAGTCTTTTCTGTCCTTTTCATCGGGTCCCCCCACTTGTCCTAGTTATTCACCATGCCCTACTATTTTACATCCACATGTTTCTTTAGATTCTGATTTTTCTTATTGTGAAGGTGGCCCCGATTTAGTTAACCTTCTGTCTGATTCTGACTCTGACACAGACTTAGATTTTTCTGGTTCCTTCCCTAGTTTATCCCGTCCTCGTCAGTTTTTGTCACGTCTCGCCGTTTCCAACCCCAGTGAGTCCAAAACCTTTCCCTCGGACCTTTTCTTGGGCACCCGTTTGGCCATCTACACGGGACCGCCGCGTGGTGGCCAACGGAGGCGCCCAAGTAAAGGTCAAATTTTGCCCCCTCGTTTTTTCCCTGTTCACAAGTCACTTAATTTTTCACCTGTTCCCACACGTTGTTCCACGGCTCCAATTAAGTCACGTCCAGTCAAACCTGCCCCCAAGCCACCATGTTCAGTACCAGCCATTTTTCCTAGTTCACCTTCCCGAGACCTTGTGCACGCTTCCACTCCCGTACCCTCTACTCCCAAACCTCAATGGCGGCAGGCTGAGGAAGCGACTGCAGCTCCCGTTCCTGCTCCTCGGCAACTGCGGCAGGCTCCCGTTCCTGCTCCTCGGCAGCTGCGGCAGGCTCCCGTTCCTGCTCCTCGGCAGCTGCGGCAGGCTCCCGTTCCTGCTCCTCGGCAGCTGCGGCAGGCTCCCGCTCCTGCTCCTCGGCAGCTGCGCCAGGTTCCCGCTTCGGCGGCGCTCGTCCAGCGGCCGCCACCCGTCCTTGCTCCGGCGGCGCTCGTCCAGCGGCCGCCACCCGTCCTTGCTCCGGCGGCGCTCGTCCAGCGGCCGCCACCCGTCCTTGCTCCGGCGGCGCTCGTCCAGCGGCCGCCACCCGTCCTTGCTCCGGCGGCGCTCGTCCAGCGGCCGCCACCCGTCCTTGCTCCGGCGGCGCTCATCCAGCGGCCGCCACCCGTCCTCGCTCCGACGGCGCTCGTCCAGCGGCCGCCACCCAACCCTATTGCCTGGCCCCTGCATTACCATTGGCTTCGGCACCGTGGCCGTCCGCCTGAATGGCCCTGTAAAGACCCTGGTGCTTGGCATCCTGGGCGACCTCCTGAACCGCTCAGCTAAGCACCTCACCCTGGGTGGCCTGGATGGCCACCAGACTGACCTGAGGGGTGGCCTCTGTACCCTCCTCCAGGCCCCCTTCCGCCCACCCTGGGTTGGTGACTTTTTGGTTGTTGTTTGGGGAACGTCTGGGATCCGTTCCTTTAGAGGGGGGGTACTGTCATGGTCTGTGTTTTGGTTTGGGTTGTGTTTAGTTTTGTTCCATGTTTTCCTGTGTTCCATGTTTGTCGTGTGCTCATTAAGTTGTTGTGTCCACCTGTTCTCGTCTGCTTTGTGTCGACCAATCAGCTCTCTCCAGCCACTCATGTCTTGTCCAGGTGTTCCTCGTTGTCTCGTCTATCTGTTTGTATTTAGTTCCCTGGTTTCTTTCAGTTCTTGTCGGTTCATTGTCGTTGTCACATGTCTCTGCCATGTCATAGTCGTCAGTTGTCTTTATCATTGTGGTATGTCATTGTCAGGTGTCATTTTCCCTTTCTATTCCACGTCTTACTCACAGGTCATAGTTTGTTTCCAGTTTTAGATATTTGAGTTTCTTTGTTACTTTGATTTGATTGGTATCTGTTGTGGGACTTTATTCAGTTTTCCCTTTTCTAAGATTAAATATTATTTTGAGAATCCTGCACTCCTGCCTTGCCTCCCTGCTTCCCTGCAATTGGGTCCACCATGTTCTTACCTTGTGTTACTCGCCCTCGCCCTAACCACGTACGTGACAGAATATGACGAATCATTAAATGTTCTGTATTTAATTTGTATAACAAAGAAAAGAGATCTGGGTACTAGAAAGACCATAATTCACAGTAGATACAGTAAATACAAAAAAAAAAAAGGATGTATCAAAACCAGAAGCGTTAAATCAAGTAGTTTGAACAAATTCCTTTGTCAGGAACATTAACAATGGCAGTTTTAGTACTGAGCTTCTGAATGCCAAAACTTTCATCTCCAGAGTCTTGCCAGTAAACATTTCGTCTTTTTCAGCTTCACCTTTCTTTTTATTTGGTGGTGTGCTTTCAAGCTGTGTGCAAAAATGTGTGCTCGGCATTGCTAATTTGAAAATACTCTACTATCTCAACATATGAAATTGTACTTATCATTTCTTTTTATGTTAATCTGTTATTCATTGCCATATCTAATTAATTGCTGCAGAGAGAACACTCAAATGCAAATTTGAACTCAAAGGAGGAATCTCTATGGTTTCTTGCACAAGTATGACATTTTATGTGATGTATATGTTAATTCAAAGGAATTCTATCCATTGAGATTCTTATCCGGGGTCGAGGTGACAGGGAATCATCTTATCCGGGGTCGAGGTGACAGGGAATCATCTATCAGTATGATCGGGCCCATTGCTTGATATATAATTCAAACGATGTGAAATGTGAAACTATTATGCGTGCCCATTTCTGGTATTATGAATCCCAGAGCCATGTGTGTCATACTTTACTTAAGTAAAACATTATTGTCTTAGAATTATTGTCAGATGTTAACTAGTGGATTATGTTAAAAAAAAATGAAACACTTAACACTCTCTTGACCTTAATGACAAATGAAGAGAGGTAATGATCATTAGTGCTACACCACACACCTCTTTTTCAATAATAAATAGCATACAGGTATAAAATAAAATTAACCAGAGATCTAATACAAAATGCTCAAACATAACATAGTATACAGTATATACAACAACTGTAACACTCTATCGTTTGATAACAAGTGATAAAGTATTGCAGCTAGACAGTTGCAGCTGATGTAAGAATCTAACGGAACAGTTTTCATTCACATAATGCTCATTTTCGTCAATCATCAGAAATAGTGGGACATAAATTCACAATATGACAATGGCACAAAACAAGGATGCAACAACCTACCAAAAAACAAGGATGCAACAACCTACCTTTTTGGGGGGATAATCAAAGCCTTTTGACTGATTAACTCTTAATACAGCCCCATAAGAGTTATTAAAGGGTGTGCACAGTTGTGCAACCACATTATTTTAGTTGTTTAGTTTTACTTCCAGTCTCCAAAAAGATTTTTATTCGAATTCAATTGAATTGTGTAGGTTATAGGTCACATGAATGGTGGATGTTTTGAAATGATTTATCTTTTTTTATACATCTTTTTTATTTTTATTTTTTATTTTTAATATATACTACTGGTGAGGATAAGCAGAACGGAAGATGAATGAATGAATGAATGAGTATATATTTTAAAAAAAAGAACTGGTATTTGAATACGGGTGTAGTAGACTATCCACTGTACATTTCGCTGGCAAATTCTTCTCCTTGTCAATTTTATTGTGGTTAATGACTTGGAGATCATATACAAATACAACACAACCAGTTGCTCCTCCATTTGTGAAATCCAGCAACAGCTTGATCCTTTTAACCATTTTCCAAAGAAGATCGGGGAAGAAGTATCAAATTAACCACACCACAGGATAATTGGTCAGAATAATTGTTCAAGACATTTGATAATCAGACCTTTGCTGATTTTAATAAGAGGAGGTGAATTAGGTGCAAAATTGGCCCAATTAACAGTGGGTTTATGTGTCTACTGGTCCTAAATCACACCCACAGCTCTAGCCACAATCACCATAAAGGATGCAGAGTGGTTTGCTCAGTTTTGATGGACTACATGTATCAGGTAGATATCTGTAAGTATGATCAAGCTGCCTCGCTTTTTCCTGTGGCCCCAGGTGTTTCAATAATCTGAATAGGTCAATTCAGAATTATATTGTGAAACACAGGAGGTAATGGATACCCCAATGGTTTCACAGCTAATAACCATTTACAATTAGTGCTGCAGAAACACCTGTTACAAAAAGATCAGAGGAAATGAAAAAAATTAGTCTAGATGATCTGATTACTCATTGTTTTCAAAGATGGAGTTCAAAGGCACAGCTGGGTTAAATCATTAACAGATCCATTGTATGGGAATGATGACCCATCTGTTCTCAAACTGGCAATTCAGTAGGATGCTCATTAAAGATATAAGTGCGGACTGTGCACTGATAATGCTTAATGACTGCTATAAAATATATGAAACTGCTAATTACTGCTGAAGGGGGAAATGTAAGCTCCCCTTTAAAGTGTTTTGACATATAAAGCACATGAATATGGGACTTGTTTTCTGTAAAGAGCTTCCCATCAATGCAACTATCCAGTTTCTATGATAAACTACTTTACTTCTATATTGATCCAAATGTAGAGTATATTAGGGTGTGTTCATGCAGGCCCACGATAAAGCAGAAAATAACACACGATTATCATCATTTGTTATAACCAAACCAGATATGTCAAGTGTTAATCCATTTTTAAAATCTTTAATTAACCTAAAATTCACGTTTTAGACAATGATAGTAGCTGGATCATTGTCTAAATATAGTTTAACACTACAGAAAGGACACAACCCAGGTATTCCTTCTAACGGTAACCAAAATACTGTCTGATCATGCAGACCTCTGTCAAGGCCAACATAAAACATTATTTATGGGTTATGTAAATTTGTGTGTTTTTGACATACTTGGCAAATAAAGATGATTCTGATCACACAAAACAGAGAAAGGTTTGTCCTTAGCCCTTCTTCCATTCTTTCAATCAGTTCTCTAAAAGTAGTTTCTTTTAATTATATGATCGAGCTTCATGTTCTCCATGTAGACCTATTCGGAATTAAGAGACAATAATTATTTTGCTGTGTGAATGTGATAGTATGTTGTACATTTGTCATGCACCCCGTTGTTCTGTTGTGACACATTACTTTGTCTCAAGAGTGCTTTGTGTTCTGCCTCAAGCAAGATTTTAGTTCAAGGAATCGTGTAGTATTTCAGCTCGCTCTATTTCCTACCATTACGTTTGTGATTCAGTAAAGTGCATGCAACTCTTACTTCAGAGTATGTATTAAAATTGAACCTGCAGTTTGTTCTAGGTCAGGGTTATCAAACATACGGTCCAATCCGGCCCGAGGGCGTTGTTCTGCTTGTCAGAAGTGCTGGGCGATATGGCCTAAGTTTGATATCACAATGTTTTTTTTAATGTCCTTAATGTCAATATTCAATATATTATAATATTCAATACGTATTGTATTAAAGTAACTAAATGTACAGAACGGGACCAGACCAAAATGATTTACATTATAAGAAAGAAGGTTTATTTAACAACGATAAACATCATGGAGAAATACATTACGTTTCCCTTCGGGTATTGCAAATATAATGATCTCACAATTAGTGATGCACCCAAATGAAAATTCTTGACCGAAACAATACAAAGGAAAATGAAAATGAGAAACCGGATCCTAAGACTGGACCTCTTAACCGGTTGTTCGTACCCGACTTAGCACGTTCGTGACGTTCTCCGGTGGGCCCACAGTTCAAAACTCACCTGTCATCCCGGAATCACCCGCACCATTCAATTCGTACAACAACACTTCTGGTGTCCTAGCCTGATGAAAGACACTGCTCCGTCTGTGCCCGAGGGAAAAATTGCGCCCCTTACCTATCCCGAGCCGCCCTTGGTCCCACATCGCCTTGGACTTCGTTATCGTCCTACCCCCTCTGAAGGTATCATCTATCATTTTTATTATTATCGATCGATTTTACGAATACTTCCATTACATACCCCTCCCCGAGCTACCCTTAGCCTTTGAAACTGCTAACCTCCTTGTCAATCATGCCTTCAAACTCCACAGAATCCCCATCGGGATCATCTCAGGCTGAGGTCCTCAGTTCTCCTCCCTTGTTTGGAAAGAGTTCTGTAAAGCGGTGGGCGCAGCAGCCAGCTTGTCTTCTGGATACCATCCACAGAGCAACAGCCAGAGGGAGAGGACAAATCAGTCCCTGGAGTCGGGCCTTCGCTGCGTTGCCGCACGCAATCCCACCTCCTGGAGCTCATTCCTCCCATTAATAGAATACGCCCACAACTGCCTCAACAGCTCCGCCACTGGTATGTCTCCGTTCATGGCCTGCTACGGTTTCCAACCTCCATTATTTAGGGAACAGGAGCATGCGGTGGCGGTTGTCGCGGTAAGGGATCACCTAAAAAGGGTCTAGTACATTTGGAAGGACGTCAGGGCGGCCTTAACTCGGTCTGCGGAGAGAAATAAAAGGCTTGCGGACCTTCGTCGCTCCCCTACACCTGAGTACAATGTGGGTCAGACTGTTTGGCCCTCTCTCTCTCTCGCTCTCTTCCCAGTAATCAGCACTACCTCGGCCGCGTACCTGTTGTCAATCAACCTTCATCATCACCTGCATTTAAGCCTGCCTGCAAGACTCCACTGCCAGAATATTAACGTTCAACCGTGGTACAACGCCTCTCAGTTTACACGTAAGCTATGCCAGTCCTCGCAATATTTCTGACCTCCATGTTCTTCCTTGTCCTCAGTGCACCTTCCGTGTTCCCCGCCTTGCTGACCTCTTCCACCACGCCACCAAGCCATCCACCTGGTCACGCCATCGCCGGCCGCACGCTCCTTGTCTCGACGACCCTCCAGTACGCCTCAACGATCCACCTCTGACTTCCTTCACAATAAACCATTCTCCACAAACCGCTTCAGCCTCTGCCTGCTTCTGGGTCCAGTTAAAATTAATACCATCGCATCGTGACATACATGTAATTATTTAATTTAAAAATTGTGACCAATTGTAATCCATTACATTAATGGGAGAAAATGTCTAATTAAATTACAGTTGCTTTTGGAAATTTCTATGATTACAATATTAGATACATTTTAAAAATAGCCGCAAAAACTCAGCTTTTTTTTCATATCACTTCCTCCTTCTAAAGGTGACGCCTTATGATTGGCTCTTTCTGGTCATGTGCCATTCCGCTGTAGTCTCAAACATGACATTTTTCCAACTATTACATCGAAGCGTCACCTTGTGGTACAATAAATTAATTCTTGAAAGATTTTGTAAAGGTTAGAATCATTGTTACACTTTTGAACACATAAAAGAACGTTGACCTTTGAACAGTTTCATTTTTATAATTTTGCACTTTTTATAGAACATTCACTAATCTGGTTTGTACAGTGACCTACAGGCGCAAATGTGCATATGCTCCATAGCAGTAATGACGCAAAACAAAAAACACACAAGCAAATAAAACAACAGCAAAATAAAAATGCTGCAAGATAAATGTGCTGCAATTGCACACAAAAAAAAAACTGAAAAAGAAAAATGCTGCAAACACAAAAAAACTACAAATCCCAAAACAACTACGAGAAAGAAATGCTGCTAAGAAGTGGTGCAAGTTCATGTCACACAAAGGAAGTCCGCTCCGTCCTGTAAGACCAGATGCACCACAGATACAGTGCATTGCCATAAGTATGCACCTGTCTTGACTCACATATGAATTTAAGTGATATCCCATTCTTAATCCATAGGTTTAATATGACATGGGAGAAAATGTCTAACACTTTGCAGCTATAACAGCTTGAACTCTTGGGAAGGCTTTAAACAAGATTTAAGGCAGCTTTAAGTCTTTATACTCGCGCGGATGGCGACCACGCTGATGTCACTGCGGCCGTACCACGCGTAGTTTGCCTTGATACTCGAGCGCAACCCACGCGCACAGTTTTGAAAATGTACTGCAGTTCACCTCCAAATCGGGGGTGTCGCTACAGCTGGTATTGGCTAGGACACCACAGGGTGGCGTTTCCTCTGCACTTTTTTGGCCATTTCCGGTAGCCGTTTTTACTTTCCTTTCAAATAACAAGGAACAAAGCAACAACAATGGTGACCGTGGAACAGTGTCTGCTAGAACAAAAGGACCTAGATGACCAGATGATACATTGAATTATGCTGAAAAATCGATCGAGATATATATACGGCGGCGTAGATGGTATATAGAACCAAAGGGCACGCTGAGTACATCATCACAGCATGTGACTAAAACGGACCAATCACGAGAGATGATCTCCGCGGCGTTCGACGCGCAGCAACAATTTTATGCCGTGTGCGTGTCAAGCTACGCAGTGGGGGCGCGCGGGCCAATTCGTCGGTCACGCGATGCAATGCGGGCGTTGTCAGCCGCGCGAGTGCGGGAGTATAAAGAGGCCCTTGGGAATGAGTTTATGGGAATTTATGATAATTTTTCAACACCTTTGAGACGAATTACGTAGATCATTTTACACTTCAGACTATGTGAGTCCCAGGATGCACATGCCATGGAAACAATGAGTTCCAGTCCTGGAACAATGAGTCACTGCGATTTATCATCACGGAATACAGATACAATAACCCTCCGCTGTATCACAGTTCTTGCTTCGCGGTCCCGCTATATGCAGTATATGCAGTTGTTATAAGGGAATCAGATTTGTGCCAAAAAGATTCAGACAAAACGTTTTAAATCGCAAACGCGATGATGACTTTTGTGTTGGCGATACTGTTTTTTTGGCTTACGTTTTAGTTTTTTTCGCTTACGTTGGTTTCGTTTACAGTTTCAGTTTTACGATTCTGTTTTTTTCATTGACTTTTGGCACAAACCTCTCGGGTGGGTGGGCTTTATGAGGAATGCATCCTCATTGGCCAATTTGTTTTGAGTGACAGCTAATGCCCCCGGATGTGATTTCTCTTTTTTTCACATTACACTAAGCAGCGCCAATGTTAAGAAGGCAAGATTCAATTTTCGATCACCTTAGGGAAGTGTAAGTATCTATTGTCAGGGCATAGGCGACATAGGCGGTTGCCTAGGGTGCCATCTGCTGGAGGGGTGCACTGCCAGTGCCCTCCTCCTCGGGAAAAATATTTAAATAAAATCATAAAAACATTTGTAACACCCACTGGCACCCCCTTTACATTTCTGTCTTGAAAATAACAAATAAAATTACAAAATCAACTAAAGTAACTGTGTTTGTCACTTGGCAAATCATGTCACAGTCAGTGAACGACCAATCAGTCAGAACAGGACGTGATTTTATTTACATTTTTTTTCCATCATGAAAAGGACAGCTAAGCCCTCGGGCGCACAGTTCTGCAGAAGAAGAAAAGCAGAGGAGGAAAAGAAGTCAAAATATAGGTAACGGTATGTCAACATATTTTTAAAATATCATTTTGTGTAAAGAACATGTTTGAGCTAGCTAGCTTGAAATAAAGTAACCATTAGCTTAACACGCTGATGTCGGGTGACCAGATGTCCTGTTAGCCGGACATGTCTTCTTTTTTGAGACCTAAAAATGTGTCCGGCTGAAATTTCAAACTCGTCAGGGATTCTCGAAGAACTACGCCCAACCACTCACCCTCCCCCTGCCCCCCGCTGCGGTTGTGACCACTACTTATGCTGAAATTTAGTGTTAGTCACTTGAACAAATAATAACTTGAGCATGTGTAACGATTACTCTCTTTTTATTAGTAATGCATAATCACAGCTAGACAATAATAATCTTATGTAGCAGAACTTAGAAGGGTTAGAAGGAAGCAAAAGCTGAATTATTTAATGTTAAAATAAAAAGTTAAAAACAGTTACCTTATTTGCTGTGGAGAACATTTTAAAAATTAGTAAATCTAAGACTACAATGTGATGTTATAAAAATAAAACAATTGTGTAAATATAATTAAAATGCAGATGCCAATGCACTTAGAAGCACTTCATTGCTAGAGACAAATGTAAGAAATTAAACTTCTTGAGGAACTGTCAAACTTCTTTTCCTTTTGGCTTGTCCCTTTAGGGGTCGCCACAGTGCGTCAACCTTTTCCATGTAGGCCTATCTCCTGCATCCCCCTCTCGAAAACCAACTGCCCTCATGTCTTCCCTCACGACATCCATCAACCTTCTCTTTGGTCTTCCTCTAGCTCTCTTGCCTGGCAGCTCCATCCTCATCATCCTTCTACCAATATAATCACTATTTCTCCTCTGGACGTGTCCAAACCATCCAAGTCTGCTCTCTCTAACTTTGTCTCCAAAACATCGAACCTCGGCTGTCCCTCTGATGAGCTCATTTCTAATTTTATCCAACCTGGTCACTCAGAGAGCGAACCACAACATCTTCATTTCCGCCACCTCCAGCTCTGCTTCCTGTTATGTCTTCAGTGCCACTGTCTCTAATCCGTACATCATGGCTGGCCTCACCACTGTTTTATAAACTTTGCCCTTCATCGTAACAGACACTCTTCTGTCACATAACACACCTGACACCTTCCTCCACCCGTTCCAACCTGCTTGGACCCGTTTCTTCACTTCCTGACCACACTCACCATTGCTCTGAACGGTTGACCCCAGGTATTTAAAGTCCTCCACCGTTGCTATCTTTTCTCCCTGTAGCCTCACTCTTCCCAAACCACCCCTCTCATTCATGCACATATATTCTGTCTTACTTCGGCTAATCTTCATTCCTCTGCTTTCCAGTGCATGCATCCATCTTTCTAACTGTTCCTCCACCTGCTCCCTGCTTTCACTGCAGATCACAATGTCATCTGCAAACATCATGATCCACGGGGATTCCAGTCTAACCTCACTTGTCAGCCTATCCATCACCACTGCAAACAGGAAGGGGCTCAGGGCTGATCCCTGATGCAGTCCCACCTCCACCTTAAATTCGTCTGTCACACCTACAGCACACCTCACCACTGTTCTGCTGTCCTCGTACATGTCCTGTACATGTTTCCACCTCTTCTTCTTCGTCTTTCGACCCCCAGTAGCTGAATTGCAAGCCCTGCAGGTTGACGGCGCCGGTGGCAAAGGTTGTTAACCCGGCGCCACGCCGATCCGGTATGGAATTCTTTGAATAAACGCTCATATTTGTTTGGCAAGGTTTTAAGCCGGATGCCCTTCCTGACGCAACCCTATGCATTTATCCGGGCTTTGGACCGGCCTACAGTTTGCACTGGCTTGTGCCCCCCATAGGGCTGCATTACACTTATATAGACAATAACCCCCCGGAATTGGATACAGGCCTTAAATCGGTATTGGGCACTTAGACCCCTAGTGTAAATACATCTTAATTCATTTCTGCCAGAAATTACAGCTAACATGTTATAAATTACTAAATTACTGAAGTAGAAAACTATATATTCACAGTAGCCCCCTCCAAAACTACACCAAGTTAGTTTTTTTTATTTATTCATTTTTTATTTTGGCATGCATTGTATGCATTGGTAAGGTCAGGTTAATTATCTCTGTGCCACTTGACCTTTCAGATAATACTTCGCTGGGGCATATGATGAGCCAAATCATTTTATTGCGGTGGAACATTAAGTGAGTGTGGAAATCAGGGTAACAGTGAAATGCCCCAGATGTTACATTTTGGATAATGAATATGCAAAGAGATTGACTCTCTTTGCAGTTGGCCCGGCTTCATTCTCTGCATTCAAATGGCCCCTTTCCTGTCAGAGTCACAACCACACAATGTCTGTCTGGAGAGCTATAAATAGTGAAGCCAACAAGGAACCTTGGCAATTGTACTCTCTTGCGGCATTACTGACCTGAAGTGGATTTGATCCAGTTATTCTGTCATACGTACACTGCTCTGAAAATCCACTTTGGGAAAAATTATATGCTTTTCTCTTCAAGTTATTGTAATGTGAAACACCTACCCGCCCTAGATATAAAACAAAAATCACCCGAGCTTGAGTTGCTTATAACAAAGGCTTTTGTGTTTGGTCCAAACTGCTGATCATTAAAATATTATGCAGCATAAATTTTTTGATGGGTAGTCATTCTTTTTTTAAACTGAAGCGATGATCTTGCTGATCCCAAATGGGTTTAAGTAACTATTTTCTGTATCTCGCTAAAATACACAGCTGTGTCATTAAATCGTTGACTCCATAATTACATCCTTAAAAATATGTGAGCACACTCAAGGTAAATGGCTGGCAGGTCCAAGATTTATTGCTACATAGGTTTTTAGGGCTTTTGCACTGCTCTTCTTAATTCAATTAGGGACACAGATTTGTTATTCTTAACTGATGAAGTTACATCTCCCTATTTTTCTTGCTTTTTGCAGACAGGCTGTTTCATCCTTGACTCACCGCTTGAAGGACCCCTCCAGTCAATGTCAGGTTGCCTTTTATCAACATAATACAGGATATAGCAATAAAGCTGTTATGTTTCTTCCCCTGCCAAACCTGTCCCAGTGGAGTATGCTATAGTTGATGTTCAATACTACACCCTCCATTTCTTGCCACATTCAACTTTGAGCAAAGAGTTCCGAGAGTTTATGCTAACTTCTATGCGTGTGTAACAAATTTGGCATGTAAACGTTGATAATATGTCCTGGCTGATGTTTATACTTCAATTTGATCTGTCAAGGGGGAGAGTTAGGGGGTGGCCTTGGGTGGCCACCCTAGACTGAAACCTGGCCACCCTAATGGCCACCCTTTTTTTCTTATTCACAATTATGTTTCTTTGAGAAGTGGAATGTTTCTCAAGAGCTGTAAAACATCAAGGAAGCATTTCACCCTCACACATCCACATACACAGGGCAATAGTTTTCATTTTTGACCGGAACTAGTGACAACTTGACAAGGACTCTGTATGCAGAACTCAAAACACCCAGCGGCAGATGAGCAGATGGTTACAAGTAGTTAACTATTGAAGTGTGGAGGTCGATCTTCATCATGTTGAAGTTTATCATGTGTGGCTGCATATCTCTAACAATGTTAAGAGAACATAGTCTACACAGAGAAAAAAATATCAATCAGGTGAGCTTCGGAAACGGTGACGTTAAACTCTTCGCTAAATGAAAAACAATTGCTGGTCTTTTAAAGATGCTTATTATATATACATACAGTATGTGAAGGCTAGCATTCTGTGCACCCCCAAATGACCTATAGTCTCACGCTGGACACTCCAATGAATATTCTCTGCCTCTGCCTGTTTGTCAGGAACAAACGAGACACTGTACAAACCTAGTCTTAAATAAACAAAACAAACCAATGATCCATTCCTGATCATTCCAGTATAGAACATGTATGTGCAAGCATAAAATCATCAAAGAACAGCATGTGATAGTACTATTAAAATAATACATAGTAAAACTTAACTCTAAAAGCTACATATATGGTTGAGGATGAAGTATACCGTATAACAGCCTCCATTATAACCAAATAAGTTGTCAGCAGCAGCCTCGGTTTGTCATCATTGATGTTCCAGGAGTGTTTGAGGATGTTCAAGAATTTTTTCATGATGCTATGTTTGAGTTTGTATGGTAACTACAGCCACTGAGGATTACCTTAATAAGATAAGGGGGTAACTAAAATATGGAGATTGTGATCAAACTGCTCTCCTGTCATCTGGAACTGTCAAACAGAAACTACTTCACGTTATTTTTTATATATTTTGCCTTGTAGAGAGAGGTTTTAATTGGATTATATCGGCTTATCATTCTTGCTACTCTCATTCAGCCCTGTTTCTTATAATATTGGTCGAGTGTGTTTGAAATTGCATATATCTCAAATGAGAACTGTTGTATTTTAATAGCATTATTATTGTGGTGTTTCAAACAAGTGAATTCAATAGTTTGGATTTGTGAAGGTCAAATGGATGCATTTTAAGGGATTTGCTAGTAGAATAAATTCACTTGAAGATAAATATGATATGAACTGCTTTCCAGTGGATGAACTGATTTCTATGGTGCTAAACTCAACCAACAGTTTCATAATCCAGGTGTTAAGCAGATCAAATTGTCAATAAATAAAAATGTTTTTACAGTCCCAGATGAGGTATTATACGACTTCCTCCCATCAAATAAAAAAGGGGTTTTACCCCAGCTGACCTCGGGCAAAAGACAGACTACACCCTGAACTGATCGCCAGTCAGTCACAGGGCACATATAGACACAGACAACCATTCGCACTCACATTCATATCATCACTGAGTGGGAACTGAACCCACGCTGCCTGCACCAAAGTCACATACATATATGCAAAATGTAATTAAAAACATATAGGCTTTATGACATTATTTTTTAATGACAGATCTATTTGAAGTAATACTGATTTCTTATACACTTGTCAAAATGTGTTAAAAAAAAAAGGTGTTGTGTGTGAAATGCATTTATTTGTTATCTAAATGTGACATTCTTTCTCAAGGACACTCACTGCCCAAGATTGGAGTGACACATGAGCTAGCAGTGGAATACTGGACAAACCTCTTACATGTATCATGAATATATCTTGTAAATAAAATGTGTTTTAATACTCTTCATTCATTTCATATTTCTTGTTTTAAATCAAAAATCCATGAACAAGCGTTGTAAGGCACTGACGGTTGTGAACTGGAAGTAGATATAAAATGTAACACTGATTTCTGAGTTGGAATTGTGAAGAAGGCACTATTCATTTTCAGTTCTTTATTTCTAACAACGGAACAATTCCAAAATGGTAGAGGTAAATGTGCAGACATTGCTTGAAGTGAATAAAAGAAATGAGATGCAAATAGATTTTAAAATGTTTATAAAGTAATACCGACTGGTTAGAGCGTCAGCCTCACAGTTCTGAGGACCCGGGTTCAAACTCCGGTTTCCTCCCACATCCCAAAAACATGCATGGTAGGTTAATTGAAAACTCTAAATTGCCCGTAGGTGTGACAGTGAGTGCGACTGGTTGTTTGTTTGTATGTGCCCTGCGATTGGCTGGCAGCCAGTTCAGGGTGTACCCCACTTCCTGCCCAATGATAGCTGGGATAGGCTCCAGCACGCCCGTGACCCTAGTGAGGAGAAGCGGCTCAGAAAATGGATGGATGGATGGATATAAAGTAATATATCTGCTTTGTCTAAATCCTGTATAATATCTGTGGGGATTTTCCACATTACATGTTGCGATAGCTGGCGTGGTGGATTTGTCTGTTGCTGTCTCCAGGGTCACGAAGCTCATCAGCTGTCCGGAGGTCATTCCACATTTGTCTGGCTAGGCATAAAACTTCCTCATTTCAGATCAAGGTGTCCATGAGGTCTTTAAGTGTCTACAGTTACAGTCAACGCCAACTCGTTGATCAGGAGCTGAAGGGCCCAACAGAGGAGCTTCCCCAGATGTCTTATGGAGGACATCAAACATGGAGCTGGGGTCACGTCGCAGAAATGTATTTATCACAATATGTGATTCCGCTAAACTCAGTCTGTCAACTGTCTTCTGTAAAGCAAGACATTAATGTGATTAGATTTTGTGTTTGTTAAACTGGCTATCAATTGATCGAAATATAGCATCTATTCTTTCTGATGTGCACGTATAAAAGCTGTTAAAACAAGTATTTAAAGTAATTCCCTCATACCCAACTCATCAACAAAAATCTCTAATGAATACAATCCAGTACAGTTTTTTTTCTGTTTTCATTCATGTACACCTTCGTGTACATGCACTGGTGTCAAACTAATTTTTGTCACGGGCCACATTGTAATTACAGTTTCCCTCAGAAGGCCATTACTACTGTGAAAACCACTTTGCCACTTATATTCAGTATGACAACAATTTATTTTTCATTTTTTTCCTAACCGGTGAACGAAACGTGAGGAAAATGGCAAAGTTGCTGCTACAAGATGACCACGGTAAAAGCCAGCTGGTGACCTGAGCTTCACTCAGAGACTCAGGGGAGGGGGAGGGAGTCGTGAAGTGAAGCTACATTCAAATATTGATCGCAGTTTGAAAACTACAAACTGTATCTTGAAGACTCATTTTCCTCATCTCTTGTTGCTGGATTGTTTTGGGGACTAAAAACTAGCCCCATGACGTTAGCGGGCTGGGATGTATACTTTCTAGCATGACGCTCTTATTCCATGCAGTGCCTATTCGGCGGAATTGTCACTTCTTCATTTATTAACCTTGACGCTTTACTACCAGTATAGCATGCAATTGCTGATTTAGACTGGCTTTTATGTGATGACATCTCTTCCCAATTTTTATTATTTTTATCTACTGACTTCTTGACAAATGTTTTCATTTATTTTATTTTCATGATTATCACAATATTAATGTACCTCATCATTTTAGGTCTTTGGGAGTTTTAAAATGTAACTTAAACATCAACCTTCTTGGTCTCATTTGGGTTTGTTGGGTTCCTGCGTTGCCTGGGGCTTCTCCATCGTTGTTGTTGTTTTTACATGATTATAGCATTGTAGCTTACATTTACATTAGCTTACACATTTGCTGTGTGTGTCTCTACTTCATCTGCAAACCACTTTGGAAAAGTTTTTTAAAGGTGCTATATAAATAAGGTTCTTCTTCTTCTTCTTCTTCTTCTTATTATTATTATTATTATTATTATTATCAAACTATGCTCACAACTAAACAAAAAAAACCCATCTTCCCTTAAAGTGTAATACGTTTTGTGTTATGTGGGCTACAGTGTCTCTGCCATCTGGCCCCTCACGCCTTGCGTTGTGAAGAACGAAGAACCAGATGGGATATGCCGCAAGGAGGAGGAGGAGGGGGAAAAAAAATATCTGTCTGTGGCTGCCATAGGCTGCATCTCGCAGTGGAGGCACCACGGTCCCGCTGCCTGGATGAATTTTATCCCCCTCATCTCCCCACGACGCATTGTGCCTGACGACCATTCGCTGTCAATAATGCTGAATTTCAACATAGACAAAGGCGTGATCGCCCCAGTATGTCTGTCTGCTGCCCCTGAGAGCATCAGCAAAGTGCATCGCTGAAATTTTTTCTCTCCCCGCTTAGTTTTAGGAGCCATGAGAGGAGGCACAGATTTGATTGACAGCTGAAAGTTCCGGGGAGGCGGGGTGGTTAGAGCATTCAACGACACGCCCACAGCGTCTGCAAGCTGAAAGAATGTCTCAGTTCTTGACCATTTTGAAGCCAGATTTCACATACTTTGCAAGTTTTTCAATCCAATCATTACTGTTCAGCTTGTTAGCGAGTCCTTTCTGTGACGTGTCAAATTTGACATTTGTTTGGGTCAGTTTACTGGCACTTTCAGATCT